>NC_036860.1:45047034-45100029 GCF_002910315.2 Salvelinus sp. IW2-2015 | reverse complement strand
TTCAAAAGAAAAGGCCCTATCGAAACTGATGCAAAAGGATAATATTTTCGAAAACATGCCACAATTGGACTAGATAATGCTAAACTAGGTTGGAATTTGTTATATGAATTAAACAGAAGACAATTATTAGTTAATTTGACAAATCAGTAGAACAACTGTGGATGTATTTGAATTCAGAATTGCATTGGAGGCATACTTATATATGCACTACAGCCTAACCTGCACCCATGAAATGGTGTATCAGCCCACTCAGTGACACCCACAGAACATAACTATGTAGAGTTTACAGACATATTAGAGTCTTAGCTCTTATTGCAGGACTTGACTGTGGAAACCACCTTTCCAGTCAGTCTATTGTGTGTACTGGACATTCAAATTGCAATTTACAGCATGACCTATCGATTGTGCACCCATGAAATGGGGTATCAGCCTACTCAGTGACACCCACAGAACACAACTATGTAGAGTTTACACAATATTAGTGTTTTAGCTCTAATCCACCATACCAGCTCTAATCTAGTTTCAGAGCTGGTCATGGGTGCACCTCAGCCACGCTCAAGTCCTAAACGATATTATAACCACCATCGATAAGAGACGTTACTGTGCAGCCGTATTCATCGACCTGGCCAAAGCTTTCGACTCTGTCAATCACCACCTTCTTATTGGCAGACTAAACAGCCTTGATTTCTCAAATGACTGCCTCGCCTGGTTCACCATCTACTTCTCTGATAGAGTTCAGTGTGTCAAATCGGAGGGCCTGTTGTCTGACCTCAGGCAGTCTCTATGGGGGTGAAACAGGATTCAATTCTTGGACGACTCTCCTCTCTGTATACATGAATGATGTCGCTCTGCTGCTGGTGATTCTCTGATCCACTTCTGGTTGGCGCCCCCCCTTGGGTTGTGCCGTGCGGAGATCTTCGTGGTCTATACTCGGCCTTGTCTCAGGATGGTAAGTTGGTGGTTGAAGATATCCCTCTAGTGGTGTGGGGGCTGTGCTTTGGCAAAGTGGGTGGGGTTATATCCTGTCTGTTTGGCCCTGTCCGGGGGTATCATCGGATGGGGCCACAGTGTCTCCTGACCCCTCCTGTCTCAGCCTCCAGTATTTATGCTGCAATAGTTTATGTGTCGCGGGGCTAGGGTCAGTCTGTTATAATGGAGTATTTCTCCTGTCTTATCCGGTGTCCGTGTGAAATTAAGTATTGCTCTCTCTAATTCTCTCTTTCTCTCTCTCGGAGGACCTGAGCCCTAGGACCATGCCTCAGGCTGACCCTGGCAAGATGAACTCCTTGCTGTCCCCAGTCCACCTGGCCGTGCTACTGTTCCAGTTTCAACTGTCTGCCTGCGGCTATGGAACCCTGACCTGTTCACCGGACGTGCTACCTGTCCAGACCTGCTGTTTTCAACTCTCTAGAGACAGCAGGAGCGGTAGAGATACTCTCAATGATCGGCTATGAAAAGCAACTGACATTTACTCCTGAGGTGCTGACTTGTTGCACCCTCGACAAACTACTCCTAGGGCTCAGGTCCTCCGAGAGAGAGAAAGAGAGAATTAGAGAGAGCATACTTAAATTCACACAGGACACCGGATAAGACAGGAGAAATACTCCATATAACAGACTGACCCTAGCCCCGCGACACATAAACTATTGCAGCATAAATACTGGAGGCTGAGACAGGAGGGGTCAGGAGACACTGTGGCCCCATCCGATGATACCCCCGGACAGGGCCAAACAGACAGGATATAACCCCACCCACTTTGCCAAAGCACAGCCCCCACACCACTAGAGGGATATCTTCAACCACCAACTTACCATCCTGAGACAAGGCCGAGTATAGACCACGAAGATCTCCGCCACGGCACAACCCAAGGGGGGGCGCCAACCAGAAGTGGATCAGAGAATCACCAGCAGCAAGAGCGACATCATTCATGTATACAGAGAGGAGAGTCGTCCCAAGAATTGAATCCTGTTTCACCCCCATAGAGACTGCCTGAGGTCCAGACAACAGGCCCTCCGATTTGACACACTGAACTCTATCAGAGAAGTAGATGGTGAACCAGGCGAGGCAGTCATTTGAGAAATCAAGGCTGTTTAGTCTGCCAATAAGAAGGTGGTGATTGACAGAGTCGAAAGCTTTGGCCAGGTCGATGAATACGGCTGCACAGTAACGTCTCTTATCGATGGTGGTTATAATATCGTTTAGGACCTTGAGCGTGGCTGAGGTGCACCCATGACCAGCTCTGAAACTAGATTAGAGCTGGTATGGTGGGATTAGAGCTAAAACACTAATATTTGTGTAAACTCTACATAGTTGTGTTCTGTGGGTGTCACTGAGTAGGCTGATACCCCATTTCATGGGTGCACAATCGATAGGTCATGCTGTAAATTGCAATTTGAATGTCCAGTACACACAATAGACTGACTGGAAAGGTGGTTTCCCACAGTCAAGTCCTGCAATAAGAGCTAAGACTCTAATATGTCTGTAAACTCTACATAGTTATGTTCTGTGGGTGTCACTGAGTGGGCTGATACACCATTTCATGGGTGCAGGTTAGGCTGTAGTGCATATATAAGTATGCCTCCAATGCAATTCTGAATTCAAATACATCCACAGTGTGTTCTACTGATTTGTCAAATTAACTAATAATTGTCTTCTGTTTAATTCATATAACAACATTCCAACCTAGTTTAGCATTATCTAGTCCAATTGTGGCATGTTTTCGAAAATATTATCCTTTTGCATCAGTTTCGATAGGGCCTTTTCTTTTGAAGGCAAACCGCCAATTCTGTTGCTCACGACACACCGGTAAGGGACTCGACCAAGCACAGAGCCAATCCAATGGACCAATCAGGGCGAGAGGTGTGTGTAGAAAATGTGTTATGTCAATGTGCATTGTGGTCATTGTAGTCAGTGATGTTGTAGACAAAATATGATTGTAGACTTGTAGTTCTAGAAACGTTTCCACGTTAAGGAAAGCGCACTCTTTTAGACATTCAAAGTAAACAAGAATGTACATGATTCATGAACATTATTCCTTTGCCATTCGTTCAATGTAAAGTCTCTCCTTTTACTTAAAACTTCTTATGGCTGCAGGGGCAGTATTGAGTAACTTGGAAAAAGGTGCCCATTTCAAACGGCCTCGTACTCAATTCTTGCTCGTACAATATGCATATTATTATTACTATTGGATAGAAAACACTCTCTAGTTTCTAAAACCGTTTGAATTATTTCTCTGAGTGAAACAGAACTCATTCTGCAGCCCAGAAATCGAGTTCTAGGGCTTGCCTATAAATGGGCATGATACGTATTAGTATACATGCACGTCATACACCTTCCCCTAGATGTCAAGAGGAAGTGAGAGAAGAAATGAAGTGATTATCTTGGTCTGAGGTGGAATAAATCCTCTTGGAATGACGTGTCCGCCATTTCCTGTTTTCTGAAAAGCGCGAAGTTGGACCTGGAATTGCCTTCTGGAAAGCTGTCGTTATAGGCGAATACTATCTCCGGCTTTGATTTTATTTGATACATGTTACAATATCATCGTAAAGTATGTTTTTTCAATATAGTTTTATTAGATTATTGAATTTTTTTCGGGACGTTAGGCGTGTTGCGTTGTCTGTGTTTGTTGACGATGGAGAGGCTTCGCGCCACTTGGCGTGTGCTTGCTAATTCAAGAGGGAAAAACTATGTTCTAAATCCAAACAACGACTGTTCTGGACAAAGGACCCCTTGTACAACATTCTGATGGAAGATCAACACAAGTAGGACCCATTTTATGATGCTATTTCATATATCTGTCGAACTGTGTATCGCTACCGTTTGCCTTGAATCAATGCTGTTGTGTGTTAGCTATTGTAGTAAGCTAATATAACGCTATATTGTGTTTTTCGCTGTAAAACACTTAAAAAATCGGAAATATTGGCTGTATTCACAAGATCTTTGTCTTTCATTTGCTGTACACCAATATATTTTTCAGAAATGTTTTATGATGAGTATTTAGGTATTTGACGTTGGTGTCTGTAATTACTCTGGCTGCTTCGGTGCTATTTCTGACGGTAGCTGTGATGTAGCAGCAATGTAAAACTGATTTATACCTCAAATATGCACATTTTCGAAACAAAACATAGATTTATTGTGTAACATGTTATAGGACTGTCATCTGATGAAGTTGTTTCTTGGTTAGTTTGGTTGGATCTTGGTTAGTTAGGGTTGGCTTTGTGCTGCTACCTGTGCTGTGAAAAATGTTTGTCCTTTTTTTGTATTTGGTGGTGAGCTAACATAAATATACGTGGTGTTTTCGCTGTAAACATTTAAAAAATCGGACATGTTGGCTGGTTCACAAGATGTTTATCTTTCAAATGCTGTATTGGACTTGTTAATGTGTGAAAGTGAAATATTTCTAAAAAATATATTTTGAATTTCGCGCCCTGCACTTGAAGTGGCTGTTGTCATATTGTGCCCGGCCTCGGGCTTGCAGCCTGAAGAATTATTATATTAATGATATCTGTGCCATTGGAAATTTTAGGATGTAAATCTTGGTGGGGCAAACAAACAAAAGTTTTAAATGCATGCCAGCGAAGCCACAACACAACACTAAACAATACATTAATTGCACTATAACGGAGACAAAAGGTGCCCACAAACTGTTAGGGCCTACATAAAGCTGTCCCAACAGCAGAGCTTTCTTTTCAGCACCATGGAGTGAATCCTTACAACTGCTACACCTGGCTATCAGCAGAGCCTTGTTTGGCAGCAAAACAGTTCATTCAGCCTCATTTACTGCCTTTAAAAAAAACAACTGATATGGCTGACTTGCTTATTCAAATGTGGTTTCTACTTACAATTGAGATGTACAAACTATGGCATAAGGGGACGATGAGTGGATAAGAGGCAATCCATAATTTAAATTAAGATATTAATGAGCGAGCCAGGACGGACGTAGTCAATATAACTATTTGTTCAGCACTTTTCAAATGTACAGCGACAGAATTCAGAACATGGGCCATTCTTACAGTATTCTCCCTGTACACCAAGTCAGGTGGATAAAGAAAGTGAGCATTTAAGCAGACAATGAAAGCTCTTACAATATTCGATGATGACATTTCTCTAAAACAGGCTATAGTCTAGCTGTGCACCACCAAGTCGGAACAGTAGGCTAAGTTATGAGGGGGAAAGGGACCAAATGATTAGGGTGAGGCACATGGGCTACTAACAGCTTACTACACAACATACACTTTGTATTACTTTCTTAGCTACAGTATACATATCTGGCATATTGCATAATTTATGCAGCAGCATACAATAGATTTTTGCACTCATCTTGTTGTGCTGTGCTCACTTTAACAGGAAGGTGACGCGGCGGTCATTCTTGTGGGCAAATTTTGTCATCAAAGTCTGACATTCTCTTGATTTATAGTTTTTTCAAGACAACTGACTTTTTAAAGGCTCAACTCGAAAAATAACAAGGTTGAATCATGACGTCAGTGATCTTCACGTCGGAGCTCTAGAAAGAGGCCCAAGTTCCCAACTTGGAATTTCGAGTTGGATGACCATTCAAAACGTAGTGTCCCCATGAGTGACAGAACACTGAGCCAATTACGGCGCAGCTTGAGAACATTACCAGCCCCTACACTCTGTATTTTCCGCTGGCTGCCCCACCACCACAGAGAGCACTAAGCTTGGCTGAAACACCTGCATTTTGGAGCTGCCTTACTCAAGAAAGCAAAACAGAGACCATGTTTGTATGCGGCTTTATTGTTTGCAAACCGATGTGTGACACATGTATTAATGCCAAAATAACATGCAAAACAGGCAACAACAAAAAATATTATTATAATTTGTCTTTTTTTAGCTAACCAGGTAGGGATCAAAACAGGTGCCCTGAATGATCCGTGCAGAGTTATGGACAAGTCACAGCTCCTTGGCCCCCGAGAGAGATGATCTTGAACCTGCCACTCCGCTCAAAGAGTTACAACCCTCATCAGAGTGTTTATCAAAAGCTATCAAAAGTTCTTCCCAACCATAGACAACAGTGAGGAAAATTCAGCAACTCGAAGACAGTGGAAGTAGGGCCTAGATAAAATAGTTTTCTTCATTGTTAGGCTTTGGGCCCCCATCAGGGTTTACAACAGACACATGAAGGATGTTACAAAAATCTGGGCAATGGGTTTTTGAACTGACCAATAGATTGGCAATATTGCGATTGGTCTCATTTTGAAAACATATAAAATTCTCCTTCATAGGTCAGTCAGTAAAGACCCTTAGGAAGGCCAAGGGCCAATTGGACTAAACTTGTTGGTTTAACAACAATAAAGAAGCAATGAAGAGTTGCTAAATGTTCTATTCATGTCAGTTTGCTCCACAAGTCAAGCACATGTATTATATTTCTATGGGTTGGAGAGTGAGGAAGCGCCATAGACAGAAATTCTAGTTTGAATGCGTCCACCATTTTACTTAGGACCAGTGCTAATAAACTAGCTCAAACTTTCTAGTTTCAAACTGGTGTAGATTCCCTGCTTGAAGGCCTAGAAGAAAACTAAAAACATCTACTTGTTTACAACAGTATCTTTCAGTAAAAAATACATGATAGTTTTAATGACGTAGTGACATAGTTTAAATTCATGTGAAAAGTGGGGTGTTCTATATCTAGGCGTCCCTCACCCATTCAAATCCTCCGCAAAGAAGGATAGTAATTTCCCATAACAATTGTTCATAGCAAATGCACTATGACTATATGAAATAGACTGTTTTTGTGTGCAACATCAGGTATGTCACATACCTCAATAAACTCCATGCAATAGAAAAATATTTTCAACATATTTCAATAAAATCAGACATGTTGTCACACCCTGATCAGTTTCACCTGTCCTCATTATTGTCTCCACCCCCTCCAGGTGTCGCTTGTTTTCCCCAATGTATTTATCCCTGTGTTTTCTGTGCCAGTTCATCTTGTATGTTCCAAGTCAACCAGTGTTTTTTTCACTGTACGCCTGCCTTTGCGATTATCTTTTTTCTAGTCCTCCTGGTTTTGACCCTTGCCTGTTCTAGACTCTGTATCCGCCTACCGGACCATTCTGCCTGCCTTGACCACGAGCCTTTCTGCCACTCTGTACCTCCTGGACTCCTGGTTTTGACCTTTTGCCTGTCCACGACCATTCTCTTGCCTACACCTTTTGGATTATTAAACATTGTAAGACTCCAACCATCTGCCTCCTGTTTCTGCATCTGGGTCTCGTCATGATAATGTTCTCTGATAAAATTGAACATTTGTTCCAAAACTGGTATCAGTAAAGTCATCTTTGAAAGTGCATATATCTAGAAAAATACTATGTTGCTAATTGGGTGTAGATGCAGCTCTTGATGACAACATAAATACTTTGTACAGCTGAAAATGATTAATGATTCTCTTTTTAGTAGCAGTCCAGCCATCCATAGTTCAACAAGACACGGTTCACCCTCTTTGATGGATAGTGGTATTCGGTTTGCCTGGGGCCATCTGAAAAGTACAGGTAACCTGAAGRAGAAAACACAGAAGATGTATTAGCAACATGTCAAGGCTTGAGGTAGGTTGATTGTATTGTGTCTTCAGTGTCACCACCACCTACCATGGTTTTCAAAAGCAGCATCAACTTTCCTGCCAATACCATGAAAATCCTGGGAGATTCTTCTGGGGTAGCCATGGTCCATTGTGCTCATCCTTTCATTGAAGCTGTGGTATAGATCAGAACACATTTAGGATACTGCAGTACATTTGGTTTCAATATGAGTTTGAATACAACAGGAGACCATTAGTTAATAAGATATTTAGACACATTTAGTGTCTGACTTTCACGCACCTCCAGTATTTGTTTCTCACAAAGAATAGGGTTTTCCCTGTGGATGCCACATGAACTGCAGAGTCTATCTTGGTTACGTACGAGGGGAAGCCAAAGTTGTAGATGGATTTGGGATAACCTGATAGGACGGTAAGGCCTCTTGTGCCCCAGTACCTTCTTCCTGTGAGAAGAAATGTTGGAGAAGATTAGGATCGTTACACACTGAGTATCCAAAACATTTGAGGGGGGTGCAACTCAATATTAGGAATGTTTGGTATACTCAGTGTATACTCCAGATATGGGAGAGAGCAGGTTCTCTATCCTTCCCACTCAAACCAGTGCCAGAAAATTTAGTACCTAGGCTATCTAAGCACTGCTATTACTAAAGCACGATAATTAACTGTGCACTTGTTGGGCAACTTGGGCTGGGCTTAGCCTAGCATAGGCTAATACTGTACCTTCAAATAGTAAGGCGATGTCTCGACCCTTGTATTCATATGCAGCATCAACATGGCTAATGCTAGGCCAGGTTCCCTTCACTGTCTTYGTCATTACTCCATTCCAATAGCCACTCTTCTTCCAGTAATACCTGATAGACAAACCGAAAATGTGTTTCATGATTTTGACAATATTTTGCTTGCTTGCATTGCAACAATAGGAAGATTCCTTGCACATTTTATGATATATACAACAGCACTTTCTATGAAGCATCTACATTTCAAAATAAATTGTGCTTACAGCATGATGAAAATAAATTGATTAAACTTACAAAACTATATAAAAAAACATGTTCTACTTGTTGTAATAAATAAKAATTTTATTTAATTCCATTGTCCTCCAAGTGTTCTTGAATCTCCTCCTTACCTCAGGTTTAAATTTGTATTAATTTATTTGGCCATTTTAAAGACAATACAACCACACATGTGGATACCGTACAATGCCATTAAATTAATCAAGGATGACACAAAAGTTTTAAAATGTATTTCCATTGTGGTCTTCAAAATATACACAGGATTATAACATGAAAACAAAGTTTGCTCCTCAATTCATGCACCTTGGTTGGAAAGCAAGGTAGCGGCAGTGTACCCTTCCCTTTGAAAACGTATTGAAAGAATGTTAGTGTGTGTTCGTCTCACCCATCTTTGAAGAAGTACAGCTCACTCCGAATGGTACTGGCAGCATCAAAGACAAGGTTCCTGTTGCATCTTTCTGGAGGGTTTGGTCTGGGTTCTGGTCTAGGCTTGGGTTTAGGATCAGGCTTAGGTTCTGGTTTGGGCTTTGGTTTAGGCTTGGGTCTTGTTGGTTCCGGCTGACCTGGTGTTGTCCGGACACCTTACAAATTGAAGAGTAATGTTTCAATGACTACATGAAATATTAGGTTATGAAAATAGATATTCTGTTAATACACAGTACCATTTTCCCTAGTACTGTGAGGATCAGGGCCCATATTCACGAAGTGTCTCTGAGTAGAAGAGCTGATAAAGGATCAGTTTTCTCTTTAAGAATGAATAAGAGAGGGGGGGACCAGATTCTAGATAAGCACTCCTACTCTGAGACAATTTATGAATACAGGCCCTGATGTAGCCGTTTAACGTTTAATTGTCGCCACCTTCTCACAGTGGGCTGAACACTCACTCACCGTACAAGGCCTGTACTCCCCGCCTGTCGTCTGCAGGTAACCTGTATCCTTTTGTGTTCACAAAGTGATATGTGGGGTACATCAGAGCTGAGCTGTCTCGTGAGTGGTCCAATCCAAGAGCATGGCCAAACTCATGGGCCGCCACCAGAAGCAGGTTTATCCCTGTTGTAGAGTCAGAGAGAAATGCTTAGGTAAAAACTATGACGGTACTGTCAGAATTGATTTGCAGTATTTTGTAGGGTTTATTGGTGTTGTTTCTTTGATCCTGTACCTCTCTGGCTCAGAGTCCAAGACTCATCTTCATCAAAGTGTGTGTCACCACCTTCGCCTTCTCCTGGAGAGTTTGCATGGGCCAAGACACCATTCGGCCCATCGAAGGGGTAGAAGTCACCGTGGTCTGGTTTAAAAAGGGAAGAAACAGTATTCTTAATACAATTGCTCTTAAAACTTCTTATGGATAGGGGCAGCATTTTCACGTTTGGATGAAAAGCGTGCCCAGAGTAAACGGCCTGCTACTCAGTCCCAGTTGCTAATATATGCATATTATTATGCATATGGATAATTTGGATAGATTTGGATAGAAAACATTCTGAAGTTTCTAAAACTGTTTGAATGATGTCTGAGTATAACAGAACTCATATGGCAAAGACCTGAGAAAAAATCCAACCAGGAAGTGGGAAATCTGAGGTTGGTCGTTTTTCAACTCATTCCCTATTGAAGATACAGTGGGATATGGGTCATGTTGCACTTCCTAAGGCTTCCACTAGATGTCAACAGTCTTTAGAACCTTGTCTGATGCTTCTATTGTGAAGTGGGGCCGAATGAGAGGGGAATGAGTCAGAGGTCTGGCAGAATGCTTTGAGCTCGTTCACGTGAGAGCGAGCTCTGTTCCATTTGCTTTTCTGWWGACAAAGGAATTCTCAGGTTGGAACATTATTGAAGATTTATGTTAAAAACATCCYAAAGATTAATGCTATGCTTCGTTTAACATGTTTCTACGGACTGTAATATGACTTTTCGTCTGAACTTTTGCCTGGACCTGCCCGCGCGTCGTGAGTTTAGATTGTGTACTGAACGCGCAAACAACAAGGAGGAATTTGGACATAAATGACTTTATGGAACAAATCAAACATTTATTGTGGAACTGGGATTCCTGGGAGTGAATATTTATAATGCTATTTCTGACTTATGTTGATTCCAACATGGCGGATATCTTCTTGGGTTGTGTTGGTCTCTGAGCTCCGTAGTCAGATTATTGCATGGTTTGCTTTTTCCGTTAAAAAAAATTAAAATCTGACACAGCGGTTGCATTAAGGAGAAGTATATCTTTAAATCTGTGAATAACACTTGTAATAACACTTGTATATTTTATTAATGTTTATTATGAGTATTTCTGTGATTTGATGTGGCTCTGTGCAAATTCACGGAATGTTTTGGAGGCAAAGCCAAATGTAAACTGAGGTTTTTGGATATAATTATGAACTTGATTGAACAAAACATACATGTATTGTGTAACATGTTGTCCCGGGAGTGTCATCTCATGAAGAATATCAAAGGTTAGTGATTMATTTGATCAATATTTCATGCTTTCTGTGACTAGTTGCTGACCTAACATAATGATATGTTCTGCTTTCGCCGAAAAGCTTTTTTGAAATCTGACACTGTGGTTGGATTAACGAGAATCTTATCTTTAAAATGGTGCCTAATACTTGTATGTTTGAGAAAATTGAATTATGAGATTTCTGTTGATTGAATTTGGCGCCCTGCAATTTCATTGGCTGTTGGCGAAGGGTTCCGCTAGCGGAACTCCAGTCCTAGACAGGTTATATTAATAAATACAAAACATGCTTGTGGTTTAACATATCAACTCTATCTCTGAACGGGAGTGACTGAACAGAACTCACATTTGGCTCCAAACAGGATCATGATGTCAGCGGTGTCACTGTAGATCTGCTTGAAGTCCAGTGGGATGACGTCGCTGTAGAGCTTGAAGGCCTGGGCGATGGTGGAGTCCACCTCACGCCGACTCAGGTCATGTGTGTACTCAGTAATTCTGGGAAAATAAATAGGAGAAACTATCGTATTATGTATTGGTTACCCGAATGCCCATCATGTACTTGTTGTGGCTTTTCATCATCCTGTTTGTTTGCCATGTCTCATAACTTGCAAATCCAATTATGTTCGCTATGTTTTGAATATCTCAGCACACTTCTGTTTAGTAGTGTAGGAATATACCTTTCCCCATTTTCAAGACCAATATCTATAGGTGGATTTGGTGTAACCATGTGGAAACAGTTATTTTCTAGTTCCACCGGTGCTCATACAGTATGTCTACTGAATAAAAACCAAACAATTTTAACGCAACATTTAAAGTGTTGGTCCCATGTTTCATGAGCTGAAAAAAATKTAATCCATATGCACAAAAAGCTTATTTCTCTAAAATTTTGTGAACAAATTTGTTTACATCCCTGGTCGTGAGCATTTCTCCTTKGCCAAGATATTCCATCCACCTGACAAGTGTGGCATATCAAGAAGCTGACTAAAAAGCATGATCATTATACAGGTGCACCTTGTGCTGGGGACAATAAAAGGCCACTAAAATGTGACCTGATTCAGGAAACTAGGCGTATGTTGAAAGGATAATATGATGGCGCCGCAGGGGGTGGCTGCCGTCTTATTGGCTCTTAACCAACCATGCTATTTTGTTAGTTTTTTTGCGTTGTTCGTAACTTGTTTTGTACATAATGTTGCTGCTACCATCTCTTATGACCGAAAAGAGCTTCTGGACACCAAAACTGCGATTACTCACCTCAGATTAGACAAATACTTTTTCCGCAATGAGTCGGACTGTAGGGATATATTACAGACACCTGACCAGGCCCAGATCCCCGTCATTCGCTGGAGAAGGAAATGGAAATTTCGCAGAAAAATCTGCCTTTGCCTTCCGTCCTGCTAGCTAATGTTCATTCGCTGGAAAATAAATGGGAGGAACTGAAAGCCCGTATATCCTATCAACAGGACATTAAAAACTCTAATATCTTATGGTTCACCGAATCGTGGCTGAACAACGACATTGAGAACATACAGCTGGCAGGTTATACACTCTATCGGCAGGATAGAACAGCAGCCTCTGGTAAGACATGGGGCAGGGGCCTATGCATATATGTAAACAACAGCTGGTGCACGATATCTAAGGCAGTCTCTAGGTTTTGCTCGCCTGAGGTAGTGTGGTCTACAGCTTATGAGATACTCTATCTACCTAGAGAGTTTTCATCTGTATTTTTCGTAGCTGTCTACATACTACCACAGACCGATGCTGGCACTAAAACCGCACTCAATGAGCTGTATTCCGCCATAAGCAAACAGGAAAACACTCATCCAGAGGCTGCGCTCCTAGTGGTTGAGTACTTTAATGCAGGGAAACTTAAATCCGTTTTATCTAATTTCTATCAGCATGTTAAATGTGCAACCAGAGAGAAAGAAATTCTAGACCACTTTTACTCCACACACAGAGACGCTCTCCCTCACCCTCCATTTGGCAAATCTGACCAAATTAAAGCAGGATGCACCAGTGACTCGGTCTATAAAAAAATAGCTCAGATGAAGCAGATGCTAAACTACAGGACTGTTTTGCTAGCATAGACTGGAATATGTTCCGGGATTCTTCCGATGGCATTGAGGAGTACACCACATCAGTCACTGGCTTTATCAAAAAGTGCAGTGAGGACGTCGTCCCCACAGTGACTGTACGTACATACCCCAACCAGAAGCCATGGATTACAGGCAACATTCGTACTGACCTAAAGGGCTGAGCTGCCACTTTCAAGGAGTGGGACTCTAACCCGGAAGCTTATCAGAAATCCCACTATGCCCTCTGACTAACCATCAATACAGGACTAAGATCGAATCGTACTATACCGGCTACGACGCTCGTTGGATGTGGCAGGGCTTGCAAACTATTACAGCCGAGAACTGCCCAGTGACACAAGCCTACCAGACGAGCTAAATAACTTATATGCTTACTTCAAGGCAAGTAACACTGAAACATGCATGAGAGCATTAGCTGTTCCGGATGACTGTGTGATCACACWYRYCGCAGACGATATGAATAAGACCTTAAACTTCTTCGGGATCGGTGTCCCTTCCACGGGATGGTTGAGCTAAAGTAGGCTAATGCGATTAGCATGAGGTTGTACGTAACAAGAAAAATTCCCAGTACATAGACATATCTGATATTGTCAGAAAGATTAACAAGAATTTAAGCTAACTGCACTGTCCAATTTACAGTAGCTATTACAGTGAAAGAATACCATGCTATTGTTTGAGGAGAGTGCACAGTTTTGAACATAAAGTTATTAATGAACAAATTAGGCATATTTGGGCAGTCTTGATACAACATTTTGAACAGAAATACAATGGTTCATTGGATCAGTCTAAAGCTTTGCACATACACTGCTGCCATCTAGTGGCCAAAATCTAAATTGTACCTGGGCTGGAATAATACATTATGGCCTTTCTCTCGCATTTCAAAGATGATGGAACAAAAAAAATACAAAATAACTTCTTTTTTTTCTATTATCTTTTACAAAATTCATTGTTATATTCTCCTACATTCCTTTAACATTTCCACAAACTTCAAAGTGTTTCCTTTCGGATAACCAGGACTGCGAGCTTGCGCTGACAAACTGGAAAGTGTCTTCACTGACATTTTCAACCTGTCCCTGACTGAGTCTGTAATACCAACAAGTTTCAAGCAGACCACTATAGTCCCTGTGCCCAAGAACACTAAGGTAACCTGCCTAAATGACTACCGACCCGTAGCACTCGTGTCTGTAGCCATAAAGTGCTTTCAAAGGCTGGTCATGGCTCACATCAACATCATTATCCCAGAAACCCTAGACCCACTCCAATTTGCATACCGCACCAAGAGATCCACAGATGATGCAATCTCTATTGCATTCCACACTACCCTTTCCCATCTGGACAAATGGAACACCTACATTAGAATGCTATTCATTGACTACAGCTCAGCGTTCAACACCATAGTGCCCACAAAGCTCATCACTAAGCTAAGGACCCTGGGACTTAACACCTCCCTCTGCAACTGGACACGCCCACAGGTGGTAAGGGTAGGTAACAACACATCTGCAACGCTGATCCTCAACACGGGGCCCCTCAGGGGTGCGTGCTCAGTCCCCTCCTGTACTCCCTGTTCACCCATGACTGCATGGCCAAGCATGACTCCAGCACCATCAAGTTTGCAGACGACACAACAGTGGTAGGACTGATCACCGACAAAGATGAGCCTTTAGTGAGGAGGTCAGAGATCTGGCCATGTGGTGCCAGGATACAACCTCTCCCTCAACATGATCAAGACAAAGGAGATGATTGTGGACTACAGAAATAGGAGGACCGAGCACGCCCCCATTTACATCGACGGGGCTGTAGTGGAGCAGGTTGAGAACTTCAAGTTCGTTGGTGTCCACATCACCAACAAACTATCATGGTCCAAGCACACCAAGACAGTCGTGAAGAGGGCACGACAAAACCTATTCCCACTCAGGAGACTGAAAAGATTTGGCATGCGTCCTCAGATCCTCAAAAGGTTTCCAGGTTTTCAGCATCCTGACCGGTTGAATCAGCGCCTGGTATGGTACCTGCTCGGCCTCCGACCTCAAGGCTCTACAGAGGGTAGTGTGTACGGCCCAATGCATCCAGGACATCTATACCAGGCGGTGTCAGAGGAAAGCCCATAAAATTGTCAGAGACAATCATCCAAGTCATAGACTGTTCTCTCTGCTGCCGCACGGCAAGTGGTACCGAAGCACCAAGTCTAGGTCCAAAAGGTTTCTTAACAGCTTCTACCTCCAAACCATAAGCCTCTTGAACAGCAAATCAAATGGCTACCCAGACTATTTGCGTTGTACCCCCCCACCCCCACCCCCTCTTTTACACTGCTGCTACTCTCTGTTTATTATCTATGCATATTCACTTTAACTCTACATACATGTACATATCACCTCAATTACCTCAACTAACCTGTGCCCCCGCACATTGACTCTGGACCGGTTCTCCCTGTATATAGCCTCGCTACTGTTATTTTACCGCTGCCCTTAACATTTTTTTTATTTATTTATTTTTTTTTACATATCTATTTTTCTTAAATTCATTGTTGGTTAAGGGCTTGTAAGTAAGCATTTCACTGTAAGGTCTACATCTGGCGCATGTGACAAATACAATTTGATTTGATTTGAAATCAACAACATTTGAACCATGTAGGATTTAGGTTAAAGGTTAGGTGAAGAAAAAAAAATCCAGAAATGTCTTTACATTGCTGACTTTTAAAAAATCCATTTAGATTTCCATGTTGATTCAACATCATCAYGAACACATCGATTACAAATAAATAAATAACAAAGTTGATTCAAGTAGTTTGTACTCAATTGGTAATGTCTGGAGTCTCTGTCCGGTATCTAGGCTACCTGTAAGTGACGATGCTCTGCTTCCAGTGGGGCTTGCCCTGGAAGTGTCCGTAGCGGGACACGTCTGTGACCCCACATCGGGGCTTGGCCATCACCTCCAGGGTGTTCGAGTCCAGCCTGCCTGTCACCTCCAGCCCAAAGAAGTCCTGCATGCTCCTCAGGTCTCTCTCAAATGAGTCCACTGGGGTGTCCATCATCACTCGCCTGGACATGATGGAGTTGGTGGAGCCAGCAACCGAGTAAAACTGGGATAGATAGGCCTGTACAGAGAGCTAACTGTCAATCTTGTAAAAATGGACAGTTAGTGGCCCGTGGTCGAGTACAGTTTAACAATTGTGCATCAACCAAACCGTGGGTAGTTTATCTCTGTACTGTTTGTTTCAATTGGTACATTCCATTGTGTTGTCAAAGAAACAACGTAACATTTAATGATAAATATGTACACTATACGTAAATATTAAATAATACACACATATATAGAACTACAGTAATTAGCAATACTTTACCTTAGCTCTGGCCTGCAGGTCATCTGAAGACAGAGTGACATCTTGACTTGTAGTAGGGGCTGCTTTACAAATTGCCAAAGCAGCAACTGTCTGTAACACGGTTAACACTGATCTTCCCATGAATGTAACCTTCTACTGCAGAGGAGAAAGTCTGACTGCCCTAAGCCCTCTGCACCTCCCCTTATATAGCCCAGGTCCCAGGCATCACACATTAGAATGGGTGTGATGATAGATTGTTTGTCATTTCCCAGAAATAGTGTAGGGTATCCGAAGGGCCCTGGCACTGCATGCATGATTGAGCACTACAGCATTCCAGAATCTGTCTGAGCAGGTCCTATTCAGGAAACAAGGGATTGTTATCAATGACGTGGGAGGAGAAGGAGGGGGAGGACAGGGCAGGTGCTGTAGATTTGGGGGAAGATTTGGATTGGCTTTTGTTAATGCAAGGAAGAGAAAGTATGCAAACATGGGGCTTCTCCTTGTGAGGCTGTCATATCTGGTTTGTGATGCCTCACTCATTGTCAGGCCACAAATGGAACATCAGCTACTTTATTGAAACACACATAACAAATATGTACTCTGATTAACTGCATCCTAAATAAATATGGCATCTGAAAATAAAGTTTTTTAATTGAATACAATTCTTTGTTTTGTGAAAGAGATTTGCAATGATCACAATATGCATATTATGCAGAACTCTTATTTTAGTGATACCGCCAAGAGAAGCTGGAGTTTGGAGGATATATTGGCATGGGTGTTTTTCGTCTCAGGCCGGCAAACYGTGCCAATAAATCCTCCAAACGCTGGCTTTGAGGGCATTATCACTTTTATACAACATATTACCAACATATTCAAACAATGACTGACATATTTTCATTAAAAACGTTACTTTGATAAATGTATTAATACTATTTCACACATGTATTAATACTATACATCATTCCATGAGATATACACTACATCGCCAAAAGTATGTGGACCCTTCAAATTAGTGGATTTGGCTATTTCAGTCACACCCGTTGCTGACAGGTGTATAAAATCGAGCACACAGCCATACAATCTCCATAGATAAACATTGGCAGTAGAATGGCCCATACTGTAGAGCTCAGTGACTTTCAACATGGCACTGTCGTAGGATGCCAACTTTCCAACAAGTGAGTTCATCAAATTTATGCTCTGCTAGAACTGCCCCTTTGAACTGTAAGTGCTGTTATTGTSAAGTGGAAACGTCTAGGAGCAATAATGGCTCAGCCTTGAAGTGGTAGGCCACACAAGCTCAAAGAAAGGGACTGTAGTGCGTAAAAATCGTCTGTCCTTAGTTGCAACACTCACTACCGAGTTCAAAACTGCCACTGGAAGCAACATCAGCACAATAACTGTTTGTCGGGAGCTTCATGAAATGGGTTTCCATGGCCTAGCAGCCGCACACAAGCCTAAGATCACCATGTGCAATGCCAAGCGTCGGCTGGAGTGGTGAAAAGCTCGCCGCCATTGGACTCTGGTGCAGCGGAAATGTGTTTTCTGTAGCGATGAATCACGCTTCACCATCTGGCAGTCCGATGGATGAATCTGGGTTTAGCGGATGCCAGGAGGGCGCTAACCTGCCCAAATGCATAGTGTCAACTGTAAAGTGTGGTGGTTAAGGAGGAATAATGGTCTGGGGCTGTTTTTCATGGTTCGGGCAAAGCCTCTGAGTTCCAGTGAAGGGAAATATGAATGCTACAGCATACAATGACATTCTAGATGATTCTGTGCTTCCAACTTTGTGGCAACAGTTTGGGGAAGGCCCTTTACTGTTACCACATGACAATGACCCCCTGCACAAAGTGAGGTCCATACAGAAATGATTTGTCAAGATCAGTGTGGAAGAACTTGATTGGCCTGCACAGAGCCCTGACCTCAACCCCATCGAACATTTTTGGGATTAATTGGAACTGCGAGCCAGGCCTAATCACCCAACATCAGTTCTCAACCTCACTAATACTTGTGGCTGAATGGAATACCCATGATTTTGAAATGAGATGTTAGACGAGCACCTGTCTACATACTTTTGGCCATGTAGTGTAGTCCCGACACAAATCTAGGGTTGCTATCATTGACATCACCAGGACCTGGCTTTCGGAGCTTTAGCCCGAAATGCTTTTTGGTCAGCCCCAAATTTTTTGCGCTGCTGCAATGGTGTAAAACAAATTGTAGTCAACTGAATCCGACACTTACTTCATAGAGCATTGATAAAACTCCTGAAGTCATCCAACCCTCATAATCAGTGGTGTAAGAACGACGCTCCGCCACTTCTCAGAATGGTGCTATGCAGTGGCAACCTGTTTAGCTTAAAATATATATTTATCTTTTTTTAAACGTTATTTTGGCATTAATACATATCAGTTTGCAAACAATGTAAAAWAAAAWAAAATAGAATCTTTGAGTTAATAAAGCCGCATACAAACGTGGTAGTATTCTCCTAGCTCATCATTAAGCTAGAGGCCCTGGGTCTCAACCCTGCCCTGTGCAGTTGGGTCCTGGACTTCCTGACAGGTAGGAAACAACATCTCCACTTCGCTGATCCTCAACACTGGGACCCCACAAGGGTGCGTGCTCAGCCCCCTCCTGTACTCCCTGTTCACCCATGACTGCGTGACCATGCACGCCTCCAACTCAAGCCTCAAGGTTGCAGACGACACAACAGTAGTAGGCTTGATTACCAACAATGACGAGACAGTTTACAGTGAGGAGATGAGGGCACTCAGAGTGTGGTGTCAGCAAAACAACCTCTCACTAAACGTCAACAAAACAAAGGAGATGAACGTGGACTTCAGGAAACAGCAGAGGGAGCACCCCCCTATCCACATCGACGGGACAGCAGAAAGCAGTGGAGAAGGTGGAAAGCTTCAAGTTCCTCTGCGTTCACATCACGGACAAACTGAAATGGTCCACCAACACAGACAGTGTGGTGAAGAAGGTGCAACAGCGCCTCTTCTCAGGAGGCTGCTTCATTCACAACATTTGGCTTGTCTAAAACCCTCACAAACCTTTACAGACGCACAATCAAGAGCATCCTGTCGGACTGCATTACCACCTGGTACGGCAACTGCACCGCCCACAACCGCAAGGCTCTCCAGAGGGTGGTGCGGTCTGCACAACGTATCACCAGGGGCAAACTACCTGCCCTCCAGGACACCTACAGCACCCGATGTCACAGGAAGGCCAAAAAGATCATCAAGGACAACAACCACTCGAGCCACTGCCTATTCACCCCGCTGCCATCCAGAAGGCGAGGTCAGTACAGGTGCATCAAAGCTGGGACCGAGAGCAAAAAAACAGCTTCCATCTCAAGGCCATCAGGCTGTTAAACAGMCATCACTAACACAGAGAGGCTGCTGGCTACATACAGACTTGAAATCATTGGCCACTTCAATAATGCCACTTATGTAAACATTATTAATCTTGCATTACTCATCTCATGTGTATGTACTGCATTTTATACCATCTATTGCATCTTGCCTATGCCGCTCTGTCATTGCTCATTCATATAATAATATGTATATATTWTTTTTCCATTCCTTTACTTAGATGTGTGTGTATTAGGTAGTTGTTGTGGAATTGTTAGATTACATGTTAGATATTGCTAACCATGTGTATGTGACCAATACAATTTGATTTGATTTGGTCTCTGATTTGATTTGGTCTCTTTGCGTTCTTGAGTAAGGCAGCTCCAAAATGCATGTGTTTCAGCCTAGCACAGTGCTGTCTGTGGTGGTGGGGCAGCCAGCGGAAAATACAGAGCGTAGGGGTTGGTAATGTTCTCTGGTTGGTAATGTTCTCTAGTTGCGCGGTGATTGGCTCAGTGTTCTGTCACTCATGGGGACTCTACGTCACTGCAAAATCTATGGGGGGAGCTCGACAATTCAAGCCCCTTCGGTGCTGCCATAAAGTTACATTAGAAGTGCCCATCTAAGAAGGCTCAAGGTCATTGGCCACAGATAAAATGACGTCAAATCACGTTATATCTACAGTAGCTTTGATTGGACTGATCATGTCAACATCAACTTTCAAAATCTTAGCTAGCAAGCTACATAGCAGTCATCATCATGAATCAAGTCGACAATCTACTAATCCTTTTCAACCCTTGTCAATTGAAGAGAAATCATAGATAAAACTTATCGGTGCTCATCGTCCATTGGRCATAAACATTACACAACAAGTTGGGAATTGCAAATTCAACAATTAGTGGTTTGGAAGGAATCGGTGGCTAACTGCAAGCATTGCAAAGTAATCACTAGCCTGCTATTCAGTGGAGTGGATGTGTGGTCCAAGTCTGGGTTCAAGTGTCTCTTTTCCAAGCTTAAAATGATAAACATTCAACATTGGCGATGCTGTCAATTCAGCATAACATTTGCCGTGCTCAAAACATATGGAAATCTCAGACTTCAGTGAATTAAAGACAACTGGGAACTGGAAAAAATTTGCTCCAACTGGGAAAATACCTTTTGAATGGTCATCCAAATCGGTATTTCAAGTCGGGAACTCGGGCCTCTTTCTAGAGCTCCGACCTGAAGATCACTAACGTCATGATTTAACCTTGTTTTTCTGAGTTCTCAGTTGTCTTGAAAGCTCCATAAATCCAGAAAATGMCGGACTTTGATGACAAAGTTTGCCCACAAAGGACCGCCTCGCCACCCTCCTGTTCAAGTGAGCACAGCACAACAAGTCCAAAAATGTATTGTATGCTGCTGCATAAATTGTGTAATATGCCAGGGAGATATGTATACTGTAGCTAAGAAAGTAATTCTAAGTGTATGTTGTGTAGTAAGCTGTTAATAGCCCATGTGCCTCACCCTGATAATTTAGTCCCTTTTCCACTCATAATTTTGCATACTTTTTTGACTTGGTGGTGCACATGTAGCCTGTAGCCTGATTTAGAGAAATGTCATTGTCACGACTTCCGCCGAAGTTAGTGCCTCTCCTTGTTCGGGCGGCGTTCTGCGGTCGACGTCACCGGCTTTCTAGCCGCCACCGATCTACGTTTCTTTTTGCATTTTATTTGTCTTGATTATACACACCTGTTTTCCATTACGTTTTAATGTATTACCTATTTAACCCTCTGGTTCACACATGGTTTTGTGCGTGTTTGTTCTTTGTTAAGTGGTCACTCTTTTGTGTCGAGCTGGAATATTTTTCCATGTATGGAATTAGTTTGTGATTTTTCAGAGTAAAGTACGTTTTACTCAGTTCTGTGTCCTGCTCCTGACTCCGTCCTACCCGCTGCACACTGACACTTGACAGTCATCATTGAATATTGTAAGAGCTTTCATTGTCTGCTTATATGTCCCCTTTATTCATCCAATGTTCTGACTTGGTGTACAGGGAGAATAATGTAAGAACGGCCCATGTTCTGAATTCTGTCACTGTACATTTCAAAAGTGCTAAACAAATAGTTATATTGACTACGTCCGTCCTTGCTCGCTCATAGTCTTAATCGAAATTACGGGTTGCCTCTTACCCGCTTGTCTTCCCTTTATGCCATAGTTTGTATATCTCAATTGTCAGTAGAAAACACATGATTAAGTAAGTMAGCCATATCAGCTATGTTTTTTAAAAGGCAGTAAATGAGGCTGAATGAACTGTTTTGCTGCCAGACAAGGCTCCGCTGAGGTGCACCTGCAGTCAGGTGCAGCAGTGGTAAGGTGTTGGGACTGCTGTTGGGACTCTGCTGTTGGGTCAGCTTTATGTAGGCCATACCAGTTTGAGCACCGTTTGTCACCGTTATAGTGCAATTAATGTATTGTTTAGTGTTGTGTTGTGTTGTGTAGTGGCTTTGCTGTCATGCATCTAAAAAAAATGTTTTTTTTGCCTCACCAAGATTTACATGTTAAAATTGCCACTGGTGCTATGTCTCACAAAATCACTTTCATATTCTACATAACAAACCGAAAAGAATAGCATGATAATGTCAGGCTACTGTTATAAAAAAAATACCATGTCATTTCTTATGACAATTTAGGATGATTGTGCTGAAATGTTGATTTTTTTTCTCGTGCGGTGGCTGTGTCTCACTCCATCTGCTCTAAAATTCGATTAGTTCAGCTGGTTAGCCACCMTTACATCTTTCAAGAAAACCGAACAGATATTCTCATGAAACTGATTGGGATCAAATGGTTAGCATGCATTCAGCATAGATGTTTCACCTGTAAAACGTGAAGAATTATTACTATTCACGATTGACAGTGATAATGGCCTAATTTATAATATGGTTGGCCTAATTTGTTGTTTTAGGAAAAAAATATATATAATGTTCCTTTAGCCACTTACAGTAGTCATGGGCTATCATGCAATTTGGATGATGTATTGCATGTATATTCGATTCGATCTTAGTCATGTATTGACGCTTTGCCTGTTTGATGGTTTGTCGTTGGGCATAGAGGGATTTCTTATAAGCTTCCGGGTTAGAAAACCGCTTCTTGAAAGCGGCAGCTCTGCCTTTTAGCTCAGTGCGAATGTTGCCTGTAATCCATGGCTTCTGGTTAGGGTATGAACGTACAGTCACTTTGGGGACGACGTCCTCGATGCACTTATTGATAAAGCCAGTGACTGATGTGGTGTACTCCTCAATGCCATCGGAAGAATCCCGGAACATATTCCAGTCTATGCTAGCAAAACAGTCCTGTAGTTTAGCATCTGCTTCATCTGACCACTTTTTTATAGACCAAATCACTGCTGCTTCCTGCTTTCATTTTTGCTTGTAAACAGGAATGAGGAGGACAGAATTATGGTCAGATTTGCCAAATGGTGGACGAGCTTTGTATGTGTCTCTGTGTGTGGAGTAATGGTGGCCTAGAAATGTTTTCCTCTGGTTGCACATTTAACATGCTGATAGAAATTAGATTAAACAGTCCCATTAGTTGTTATTGACTTTTTTTTGTTCACCTGAAATTATGCTTTACTAGTAATAGCCTTCTTGTAACTAAAATGTCTGTCACGTTCCTGACCTGTTTTCTGTTGTTTTGTATGTGTTTAGTTGGTCAGGACGTGAGCTGGGTGGGAATTCTATGTTGTGTGTCTAGTTTGTCTGTTTCTATGTCCAGCCTAATATGGTTCTCAATCAGAGGCAGATGGTAATCGTTGTCCCTGATTGAGAATCATATATAGGAGGCTTGTTTTGTGTTGGGATTTTGTGGGTGTTTGTTTCCTGTCTCTGTGTTTGTTCTGCACCAGATAGGACTGTCTCGGTTTTCACGGTTTGTTATTTTGTTTGTTGTTTGTAGTGTTCACTTGTTCGTTATTAAACATGTTGAACACTAGCCGCGCTGCATTTTGGTCCTCTCTTTCACCCCAGGAAGAAAGCCGTGACAATGTCTAACCTTTACATGTGAGTTAGCTTTCTTGTACACCTTGAAGTTATATTAAATAGTGTTGATTCGTTGAAGTTAAGTGTTTTTAAACTTGTCTTAATTGTTAACTTAACTATTATTCAAGCTGAACTAGTGAATAACAAACATACCTGMTTCAACTCATTGAAGGCCTGATGATTAGTTGACAAGTTGAATCAGGTGTGTTTGTCCTGGGCTACACTAAAACTGCACTGTTGAGGGTACTTGGGGACCGGAGTTGGGAACCACTGGCCTACAGTATGATGGCATTAGCCTTATGGGCATGTGCAATGCACCCCTTGACATTGTGCATCTGAAGTAGAGAATAGCTAAACTCACACATTGTTTACATTGTTCAGTTATATGGTCTCAATTTAAAAACGATACCAGTAGACAATGTATGAGGCTAATTATTATACTATATTTTGTCAATGCCTTGTTCTAATATGAAATTGTTTAGTGCAAATCCAACCCTTGTAATAGAGGTCGACCGATTATGATTTTTCAACGCCGATTATTGGAGAACCAAAAAAATCCGATACCGATTAATCGGCCGATTTTTATATCATAATTTTTAAGAATGACAATTACAACAATACTGAATGAACACTTTTATTTTAACTTAATGTAATACATAAATAAAATCAATTTAGTCTCAAATAAATAATGAAACATGTTCAATTTAGTTTAAATAATGCAAAAACWGTGTTGGAGAAGAAAGTAAAAATGCAATATTTGCCATGTAAAAAAGCTAACGTTTAAGTTCCTTGCTCAGAACATGAGAACATATGAAAGCTGGTGATTCCTTTTAACATGAGTCTTCAATATTCCCAGGTAAGAAGTTTTATGTTGTAGTTATTATAGGAATTATAGGACTATTTCTCTCTATACATTTGTATTTCATATACCTTTGACTATTGGATGTTCTTATAGGCACTATAGTATTGCCAGCCTAATCTCGGGAGTTGATAGGCTTGAAGTCATAAACAGCGCAATGCTTAAAGCACAGCGAAGAGGTGCTGTTTGAATGAATGCTTACGAGCCTGCTGTTGCCTACCACCGCTCAGTCAGACTGCTCTATCAAATATCAAATCATAGACTTAATTATAACAATAACACACAGAAATACGAGCCTTTGGTCATTAATATGGTCGAATCCGGAAACTATCATTTCGAAAACAAAACGTTGATTCTTTCAGTGAAATACGGAACCGTTCCTTATTTTATCTAACGGGTGGCATCCCTAAGTCTAAATAGTGCTGTTACATTGCACAACCTTCAATGTTATGTCATAATTATGTACAATTCTGGCGAATTAATTACAGTCTTTGTTAGGAAGATATGGTCTTCACACAGTTCTCAACGAGCCAGGCAGCCCAAACTGCTGCATATACCCTGACTCTGCTTGCACAGAACGCAAGAGAAGTTACACAATTTCCCTAGTTAAAAGAAATTCATGTTAGCAGGCAATATTAACTAAATATGCAGATTTAAAAATGTATACTTGTGTATTGATTTTCAGAAAGGCATTGATGTTTATGGTTAGGTACACATTGGTGCAACGACAGTGCTTTTTTCGCGAATGCGCTTGTTAAATCATCACCCGTTTGTCGAAGTAGGCTGTGATTCGATGATAAATTAACAGGCACCGCATCAATTATATGCAACGCAGGACAAGCTAGATAAACTAGTAATATCATCAATCATGTGTAGTTAACTTATGTTAAGATTGATTGTTTTTTATAAGATAAGTTTAATGCTAGCTAGCAACGTACCTTGGATCCTTGCTGCACTCGCGTAACAGGTAGTCAGCCTGCCAAGCAGTCTCCTCGTGGAGTGCAGTGTAATCGGCCATAATCGGTGTCCAAAAATTACCCGATTGTGTCCCGATTACCGATTGTTATAAWAACTTGATATCGGCCTTAATTAATCGTCCATTCCGATTAATCGGTCGACCTCTACCTTGTAATCTAGGTGGTGAAATGTCTGGAAATTTAAAATGTACAACTACTACTACCAAGTTCAATGCCAGATACTTTAATCCCAGAAGGTCTGATTAGCTGTTGGAGGTGCCACTGTGATAATGAAGATGGTTTGTCTAAGACTACCGCAACAATTACATTGTCTATGCTAAATATTTTTTAATTGTAAAAGAAAGAAACTAGTTGGGCTATAAGTTGGGCTCCCACACTCGGGACTCTGACTCTCTATTAGTTACACAGACTTTTGGCCTTCCATCCTATTCTAACCACCTTTCACCGGCTTAGTATTCATGTTACCTGATGAAATTGCTGTACAATATGATCTTGTTGCCATCTGATGCACATTCAGATGTCATAAATCAGCACTGCAGAGCTCTCCTTGTCCTGTCCTGTGCCTTGATTGTATTAGTGTTGATGATATCTGGAAATGTGCATGTACACCCTGGCCCATCTACTGTTGCTAGCCCCAATTTTGACTTGTGCTCTGATATCTGCTTCACTGATGTCTGCTCTTGTAAAAGCCTGGGTTTTCTGCACGTTAACACTAGAAGCTTATTACCTAAAATGGATCAATTGAAAGTGTGGATCCAGATGTGTTGGTCATTACTGAGACGTGGTTAAGGAAGTGATCTTAACCTTTCTGGTTATAACCTTTTTCGGCAAGACAGATCCTCCAAAGGTGGGGGAGTGGCAGTCTTTACCAAGTGGGACATGGGACATGCTTAAACTGGAACATGCTTAAACCACCTGACCAAGTCCTAAAGCAATGGGACTCCCTAAATCTTTCTCAGATTATTACCAATCCCACAAGGTATGACTCCAAACACACAGAAAAGGCTACTCTCCTTGATGTTATCCTCACAAATAATCTTGCTAGGTATCAGTCTGGTATTTTCTGTAATGACATTAGTGATGAAAGAAAATTAGAATTTAAACAGGTTCAACCCCTGGTTCGACCGTGATCTTGCAGAGTTACTCTACCTCAAGAATTGCATTTGGTGAAAGGCTCAACACACACATACTCAGGCTGACTAGCTATCGTTCAGGCAAATGAGAAAATACGTGCACTCAGGCTATCCGGAAGGCCAAAGTTGGTTACTTTAAGGAGCAGTTCTCTCTCTATGAGTCTAACCCCAAGAAGTTCTGGAAAACGGTTAAAGACCTGGAGAATAAACCCTCCTCCTCACAGCTGCCCATGTCCCTTAATGTTGATGATGTGGTTGTTACTGACAAGAAGAACATGGCTGAGCCCTTTAATCACCACTTCATTAATTCAGGAATCCAATTTGACTCAGCCATGCTTCCTTGCCCGTCCAACATTTCCTCATCTCCCACCCCTTCTAATGCGACCATAAAAACCTGATTGGTGGAGTGCTGCAGAGATGGTTGTCCTTCTGGAAGGTTCTCCCATCTCCACAGAGGAACTCTGGAGCTCTGTCAGATTGACCATCGGGTCCTTGATCATCTCCCTGACCAAGGACCTTCTGCCCCGATTGCTCATTTTGGCCGGGCGGCCAGCTCTATGAAGAGTCTTGAGGTTTCCAAACTTCTTCCATTTATGAATGATGGAGGCTACTGTGTTCTTGGGGACCTTCAATGCTGCAGAAATTTTTTGGTACCCTTCCCCAGATCTGTGCCTTGACACAATCCTGTGTCCGGAGTTCTACGGACAATTCCTTCGACCTCATGGCTTGGTTTTTGCTTTGACATGCATTGTCAACTGTGGGACCTTATATAGACAGGTGTGTGTCTTTCTATATCATGTCCAATCAATTGAATTTAGCATAGGTGGACTCCAATCAAGGTGTAGACACATCTCAAGGATGATCAATGGAAACAGGATGCACCAGAGCTCAATTTTCAGTCTCATAAAGGGTCTGAATACTTATGTAAATAGGGTATTTATGTATTTTTTTTTATAAATGTCTTAAAATAAAAAAAATAAAAACGATTTTCGCTTTGTCATTATGGGGTATTATGTGTATATTGATAATGAAAAAACATAATTTAATCAATTTTAGAATAAGTCTGTGACGTAACAAAATGTGCACTGTATATGGACATAATATTGTTCAATTTGTGTCATTTCTACTCCCGCTCCTCCCCTCCGGTGTTCGACATCGCCGGTATACTATCCACCGGTCCTGGGATTCATCATTACGCTCGCCTGGCATAAATCGTTACGCTCCCCTGCACGTCATCATGATACTCACCTGGGCCTGATTACCTCCCCTATGTCTGTCACTCCCTTTGGTTCTTTCCTCAGTCAGTATTGTTCCTGTGTTTATGCGTTGATGCTACTGTTATGTTGTCTCGTTTCATGTTTGTTGTTTTATTAAACATTTCACTTGCAACTCTCAGCGTCTGGAACATCTCCTGGCTAATCACCTGTTCGTCAAAGCTGAGAAGTGCCAATTTCATCAGAGGGCTGTCTCCTTAGGCTACCAAATCAGCCCGCAGGGAGTGAGGATGGACAACAAGAAGGTAGATGCGGTCAGGTCATGGCAAGTCCCAACCACCATAAAGGGGTTACAACAGTTTTGGGGGTTTGCCAACATCTACTGCCATTTCATAAGGAATTTCAGCTCCGCCACCGCTCCTCTCAACTCTCTCCTTAAGGATGGTCCCCGTAGGTTGGTGTGGAGCCCAGCAGCCGACGAGGCCTTCTGTCTACTCAAGGTACGTTTCAAATCCGCCCCATTATTCAAACACCCAGATCCCACAATATCCTTTGTGGTGGAGGTGGATGCTTCAGAGGTGGGCGTGGGGGTAGTTCTGTCTCAAAGACAGGGTTATCCACAGAAATTGTACCCGTGTGCATATTACTCTAAGCGACTGTCCCCTGCAGAGAGGAATTACAACATCGGTGATCGAGAGCTCCTGGCGGTGAAGTTGGCATTAGAGGAGTGGAGACACTGACTGGAGGGTTCCAAGGAACCATTCGTCATCCTCACCGACCATCGGAACCTGAAGTACATACGGACAGCGAGGAGGCTGAATCTGCGCCAAGCTGATTCTACGATTCGGGAGAGGGTCCTGTCCATAATGCTGCTATAATCCCATCCTCCCGAGTTGTAGCTGCTGTGGTCTGGGATGTAGATGCGGACATCCGCCAGGCTCTGGAGAGGGAGCCCGCACCCACTAACTGTCCTCCCGAACACATCAACGTTCCAACGGGGATAAGGGACCGGCTGCTGACCTGGGCACACACAGCTGTTGTCGCTGGACATCCAGGTATTTCTCGCACTACCCAATCCATCTCTGAGAAATACTGGTGGCCCACCTTGGCTCAGGATGTCATTTGTTACATCAACTCCTGTTCCGAATGTGCCCAAACCAAATCCCCCGTAACGCTCCAGCAGGGAAAATCTTTCCCCTTCCCGTGCCTCAGCTTCCCTGGTCCGATCTATCATTTGACTTTGTTACTGATCTCCGCTCCTCTGACGGTTTCACCACCATTTTGGTGGTTGTGGATAGATTTTCAAAATCCTGTCATTTAATCCCTCTTTCTGGTCTCGCTACTGCTCTCCATGTCGCTGAAGCACTATTCCAGCAGGTCTTCCGGCATTATTGCCTTCCGGGCGACATCGTCTCTGACCGTGTCCCCAATTCACATGACGGGTATGGAGAGCCTTTATGGAGAAGCCCAGCCTCACTTCTGGGTACCGGCCTCAGTCCAACAGGCAGGTGGAGAGGATGAACTTGGAGCTGGGGAGGTTCCTGAGGAGTCACTGTCAGGACCGGCAGGAAGAGTGGGCTCGATTCCTTCCATGGGCAGAGTACGCCCAGAACTAGATATGTCACTCCTCTACTGGGTTGACCCCCTTCCAGTGTGTTATGGATTTTCAGCTCCTGTGGTTGATGAGTGGTTCAGGTGCGCAGAAGAGGTGTGGAGTGATGCTCACGTGAGACTCCAGCGCTCCATCCACCGTCAAAAGGAGCAGGCAGACTTCCACCGCGGTACAACCCCTGTGTTCCACCCTGGGGATCGTGTCTGGCTCTCTACCAGGAACCTCCCACTCCACTGCCCTGCAAGAAACCGAGCCCCCAGTTGGTGGGGGTGTTCAAGGTTCTCCGGAGGGTCAACGAGGTAACATATAGGTTACCTCGTGGGATACGGTAGTCCCAGGGACTACCGTATCCCACCTTCTTTTCATGTCTCCCTTCTCAGGCCGGTGGTTCCTGGTCCCCTAGCTGATGCTGTACCCCACGAAACCCCTCCACCCCCCTAGATATCGAGGGGAGTCCGGCCTATTCCGTCAGATCTCTACTGGACTCCCGATGTTGTGGGTGTCAGCTCCAGTATCTGGTGGACTGGGAGGGGTAATGCCCAGAGGAGCGGTGTTGGGTTCCGGTGGAGGACATTCTGGATCCCAACATCATCCATGATTTCCACCTTCACCGCCTGGACCGGCCCGCTCCTTGTCGTCAGGGTCGTCCCTCTGGTCTGCGTCGTCCTGCGGCTGGACCCACGCTTTAGAGGGGGGGTACTGTTAAGTCTACTCCCGCTCCTCCACTCTGGCGTTCAACGTCGCCGGTATACTAACCACCGGGTTCTGGGATTCATCATTACGCGCACCTGCACGTCATCATGATACTCAGTTGGACTCCATCTCATTCCTGATTATCTCCCCTATATCTTTTACTCCCTTTGGTTCTTTCCTCAGTCAGTATTGTTCCTGTGCTTATGCGTAGACGCTACTGTTATGTTGTCTCGTTTCATGTTTGTTGTTTTATTATATGTTTCATCTGCACCTGATTCCCGACTCTCAGCGTCTCCGTTACAATTTGCTTCTCACCTTTTCATGGTCATGGCTAGAAGGGACGCAGCTTTTGTCAAATTAACATAATATCCTAAGGTTAGGATAGTTAGGTTAAGGTTATGAAAAAGTTAGATTTTTGTATTTTAGCTAACCCTAACGTTTTATAATAATTTGACAAAAACTGGATCCCTTTTAGCCAGGACCCCTTTTTGGACTAGATTACATGGTTGCTTTCAAGACTCTATAATTTTTTTATTGATATGTTGCCAGTGTCAGTAGAGTAGGCCTATCCTACCATCGTATTAAAATTATACTACAATTCTACTACAGTCATATAAAGTGTAGTAGACTTGCAATAAATGTCTAGCAAAGGCCACATCTCTGATATAGCCTAAAAACCTATGCCACTACTCGCTTATTAATAGCCTAAATTATCACTATCGAATCTACTCATCACATTAATAATAGTAGGCTTACATTAGTCTGCAAATGTGATGCTAGAGGCATGCAATCCTTTTTTATAAAGGGGCATTTTTAAGGTGAAAAAATTGCTTCCCCAAAACTTGAAACTCAAGCAACACATGCTAATAGCTAGACTACAAGCTATCGAGCTAACTTAGTGTTGTTGTTAACACCTGGTTAGCATACCAGGAAAACTAAACTCGATATCGATCAGACTTGACTTAACCATTGATGAAATTATTTTAGCAAACCATGTATTGACAGCTGTCTGGGTTCAGGTCTTGACAGGCAAAAAGGTTTCTTAGCTTTTGTGACATTTCTTGAGTCTTATGTCATTCGTGTCAACAAAGGTGTTTCATGATTGTGGGGAATCTGTAAAAAAAAAAGAAAAAAGTATATATCTAGTATATAAATTGCCCGGCTGAGCTGATGAGAAAGTGGATTGCGCATTCAGATGGGAAAGAGTAAATAGGCATTTCAACGTCATAGATTTAGCCGGTGGATATTTGTGGAATAGACACCAGCTGGAATGCAGTTTTAATCAATCAGCATCCAGGATTAGACTCAGCCGTTGTATAAATGTCTTTGTTTAATTTCCCCTTCACAACAAGCTGTTTGACAGCAGTGATCCTCCCAGAGCTGGAGGTTGGAAATGTATTACAGACAAAACAATTCCACAAGAATCTTTGAAGCTTTGGCTAGAACACTGATGACATCTCTGCACTCATCAATTTGGCAATTGCTCCTTGGTGCTTTACGCACATGAAGCATCATTCTTGGCTCACTGATATACAGTTATTATGACTGATGTGTAGCCTATAGACTCATCGCTTATAATGATCTAATTGCTTACCTTGCGTAATCAACCATTTCACTTCATAATACACAGGTTACAACTGTGCTATAACTGCTGTTTTATGTGTTGCCTCTTGTTGACTCTTGAACTGCACTGTCTCTTCTTGAACTGCACTGTTGGTTAAGGGCTTGTCAGTAAGCATTTCACGGTAGTCTACACTTGTTGTATTCGGCGCATGTGACAAAGTTTGATTTGATTTGTCATTACTTTATCTGTGAACAATTAAAAGCTATATCACTCTTGGTCAGCCGATGGTGTAATGGAGCCTATGAGAATTAACTGTTTGCCAATAACCTAGACCAGACATGAATGGAACATGACGAAAGGTGAGCGTGTGTTGTGTAGCCTACCTCCATCACATGTTCATCAAAATTTTTGTCATTTTGGCTTAGATGTGATGGTAAGAAGATGTGATGGTAAGAAGATTTGAATTGAACATTTGGCATTGATCAATGCCTACTTACAACACAAACCAAAATGACAAATGCAAATGTTGTATACCAAAGTCGGATGCATATCAAATTTGGTTAGGGTTAAAAACCTCAAATCAAGTATGAAGAACTTTACTTCTCTCTGTGATCAAACAAATAAAAGCAAGTTAGGTTGGTGTGTTTTAGCTGGCTATTGCCATAAGGGAAGTACAGTATTGCTGTTAGAGAGGGGGTGCTGGACAACAACATTGGCCAGGGAATACGTGAGTCAGCTGTTAGAACTGGATTGGAAAACCGGGGGAAATCTTGAAACCCCCAATCTGACACCCACTCCTACACCAAGAGCCCTGTGATATACACAACTGTCAATCTAAAGTACTTTAAGTAGGCTTTGAAGGACACGCTAAAGTACAAGAATAGCCAGAGGGGAGAGAGGTTTCCCTGCAAATGTTTACTCATGCCCAGACAGGCAAGACTAAGGATGCGTTACCATTATACTGTATGGCAGGCTTCTGACGCCCTGATGCGGAATACAGCAAATTTACATACAGCCTCTAACATACAGGATACACACTGAAATTTACACAACTTGTAAAAACATTAGAAAAGGATTGAGAAGAAAATAATATATATTTTTGCTTATTATTTAATGTTGCAGGTTAATTAAATCCAAGCAAGCATTCAGAAGTATTCCAAAATCTGGATAAATCACTGTGAAATGTTTTCTTGTGGGAGAAACTTGTTCAATCAACCAATCAAGGTTATTTATTAAGCCCTTTTTACATCAGCAGATGTCACAAAGTGCTATACAGAAACCCAGCCTAAAACTTCAAACAGCAAGCAATGCAGATGTAGAAGCACGGTGGCTAGGAAAAACTCCCTAGAAAGGCCAGAACATAGGATGAAATCTAGAGACGAACCAGGCTCTGAGGGGTGGCCAGTCCTCTTCTGGCTGTGCCAGGTGGAGATTTTAAGAGTACAAGGCCAGATTGTTCTTCAAGATGTTCAAACGTTCATAGATGACCAGCAGGGTCAAATAATAATCACAGTGATTGTAGAGGGTGCAACTGATCAGTACCTCAGGTGTAAATGTCAGTTGGCTTTTCATAGCCGAGCATTCAGAGGTCGAGACGACAGGTGTGGTAGAAAGAGAGTCTAAAATAGCAGGTCTGAGACAAGGTAGCACGTCCGGTGAACAGGTCAGGATTCCCTAGCCGCAGGCAGAACAGGAGCAGCAGCACAACCAGGTGGACTGGGGACAGCCAGGTGTCATCAGGCCAGGTAGTCCTGAGGCATGATCCTAGAGCTCAGTTCCTCCAGGAGGGGTGGGAGAGAATTAGAGGGAGCATACTTAAATTCACACAGGACACCAGGTAAGACAGGAGAATTACACCAGATATAACAGACTAACCCTACCCCCCCCGGCACATAGACTATTGCAGCATAGATACTGGAGACTGAGACGGGTGGGTCATTGGCCCGTCCCCCGGACAGGGCCAACGAGGCAGGTTATAACCCTACCCATTTTGCCAAAGCACAGCCCCCACACCACTAGAGGGATATCAACCGACCACCAACTTACTACCCTGAGACAAGGCTGAGTATAGCCCACAAAGATTTCCTCCACCGCCCGAGGGGGCGCAAAACCAGACAGGAAGATCATGTCTGTGACTCAACCCACTCAAATGACGCACCCCTCCTTGGGCCAGCATGGAAGAGCACTAGTAAGCCAGTGACTCAGCCCCCATAGTAGGGTCAGAGGCAGAGAATCCCAGTGGAGAGATGGGAGCCAGCCAGGCAGAGACAGCAAGGGCAGTTCATCGCTCCAGTGACTTGCCGTTCACCTTCGCATCCCTGGGTCAGACTACACTCAATCATAGGACCTACTGAAGAGATGTCTTCAGTAAAGACTTAAAGGTCGAGACCGAGTCTGCGTCTCACATGGATAGGCAGACCATTCCATAAAAATGGAGCTGTTTGCTTATAAATTCTAGGGACAATAAGGAGGCCTGTGTCTTGTGACCGTAGTGTACGTGTACAGTAGGTATGTACGGCAGGACCACACTTACGGGAAAAAAACACACTTTAATGTCCAACCAGAAGTACAACTGGTAACGCCAAAACATAGGCGTAAAATACACTCCACTACAGTACACACTGGGAAATAATCCGGGCAGCGAAAAAAAAACATCAAAACACAAACACCTCTTACAAAAACAGAAGACAAGCCCGCACAAACAGAAGCGGGCTAAACGAACTTAAATAACACACCCTAACAACCAAACAATGAACAGGTGAAAACAATTAGACAAAACCAAACGAAAAGGGAAAAAGGGATCGGTGGCAGCTAGTAGACCGGCGACGACGACCGCCGAGTGCCACCCGAACAGGAAGGGGAGCCACCTTCGGTAATGTTCGTGACAAACTGAAGATAATTTAATGCTTTATCTGGGTAGCAGGAGAGTAGAGCATTGCAGTAGTCTAACCTAGAAGTGACAAAAGCATGGATTAGCTTTTCTGCATCATTTTTGGACAAAAAGTTTCAGATTTTTGCAATGTTACGAAGATGGAAAAAAGATGCCCTTGAAATATTCTTGATATGTTCGTCAAAAGAAAGATCAGGGTCCAGAGTAATGCTGAGGTCCTTCATAGTTTTATTTGAGACGACTGAACAACCATCAAGATTAATTGTCAGATCCAACAGCAGATCTTTGTGTCTTGGGACCTAGAACTAGCATCTCTGTTTTGTCCGAGTTTAAAAGTAAAACATTTGCCGCCATCCACTTCCTAATGTCTGAAACACAGGCTTCCAGGGAAGGCAATATTGAGGCTTCACTTAACCTACTGTAAGTAACTGCCCAGATAAGTGCAGTGTGTTTAAAGAGTTCAAAGAGCGGAAACGGGGAATTAGGCAATTCTAAAAACTTAATTGACAAGAGGATATTTCATTTAAGGCAGGATCACTGCCCCAATGCGTTGCACCTGCGTCGTCAGAATGCCTCATACTGATGTGACAACTGATAACCTGTTTCTAACGTTTCGTAACATATAATTGTTATCTGTGCAACACTTACCTCTGATTTTGTCCTGTGTCACTGGACTATAATGGGGGTTTGACCAAGCAAAGCAGTACATGGAGTTGGAGATTCATACCTCATTTTCTCTAGCCTGGGGACTGCCACGCAAGTTCATGGTTTCTTTCCACTGCTCATACTCATTGGTTTTTGTATWTTATTACAAGAGGGACATTGTTTGATATGGCCATAGCGGTTCTGAGCTTTGTCATAAAAATTGTAGTGTGAAAATAATCAAAGACATAGCAGTCTAGGCTGACCAGATCAAAGCCACACACCATATAATGTACTTCTATAATTTGTGGTGTACTAAATCAGTGTGCTGCATGTATGAAATTGAAATGGGTGTGCCACAGTGTTTCTTCATTGTTATTCTCTATCTATCTTATTATATTATCCATTCCATTTGTTATGCTTTCATGTACCCTAATATAGATACATTACACAGCCAAAAGTATGTGGAACACCTACTCCTTAAACATCTCGTTTCAAAATCATGGGCATTAATATGGAGTTGGTCCCCCCTTTGCTGCTATAACAGCTTCCACTCTTCTGGGAAGGCTTTCCACTAAATGTTGGAACATTGCTGTGGGGACTTGCTTCCATTCAGCCACAAGACCATTAGTGAGGTCGGGCACTGATGTTGGCTGATTATGCCTGGCTCGCAGTCGGCGTTCCAATTCATCCCAAAGGTGTTTGATGGGGTTGAGGTCAGGGCTTTGTGAAGGCCAGTCAAGTTCTTTCACACTGATCTCGACACACCATTTGTGTATGGACTTAGCTTTGTGCCTGGGRGCATTGTCATGCTGAAACAGGATAGGGCCTTCCCCAAACTGTTGCCACTAAGTTGGAAGCACAGAATAATCTAGAATGTCATTGATGCTGTAGCGATACAATTTCTCTTCACTGGAACTAAGGGGCCTAGCCCGAAAGTTGAAAAACAGCCCCAGACCATTATTCCTCCTCCACCAAACTTTACAGTTGACACTATGCATTCGGGCAGGTAGCGTTCTGCTGGCATCCACTAAACCCAGAACTGTCTGTAGGACTGCCAGATGGTGAAGCGTGATGCATCACTCCAGAGAATGCGTTTCCACTGCTCCAGAGTCCAATGGCGATGAGATTTACACCACTCCAGCCGACGCTTGGCATTGCGCATGGTTATCTTTGGCTTGTGTGCGGCTGCTCGGCCATGAAAACCCATTTCATGAAGCTCCCGACGAACAGTTATAGTGCTGACATTGCTTCCAGTGGCATTTTGGAACTCGGTAGTGAGTGTTGCAACCGACAGTCAATTTTTATGCGCTTCAGCGGTCCCGTTCTGTGAGCTTGTGTGGCCTACCACGTCGCGGCTGAGCCGTTGTTGCTCCAAGACGTATCCACTTCACAATAACATCACTTACAGTTGACCGTGGCAGCTCTAACAGGGCAGAAATTTGACGAATTGACTTGGTGGAAAGGTGGCATCAAATGACGGTGCCATGTTGAAAGTCACTGAACTCTTCAGTGTGGGCCAATCTACTGCAAATGTTTGTCTATGGAGATTGTATAGCTGTGTGCTCAATTTTATACACCTGTCAGCAACGGATCTAGCTGAAATAGCCAAATCCACTCATTTGAAGGGATGTCCACATGTTGGTTGTATATTTGTTTGGTAATGTTGTCTGAGGTTTCATCAGAAAAGGGTTCAAATTAACATCTATGCTTCATAATGTTTCCACCATAAGTCCACCATAGTAAAAGCCACAAAAACAAAGAAATCACAAAAACTTGGAATTTATTTCAATATGCAACATGTACAAATATGTTTGGCCTACATTCAATACATTCATGTTTTCAGATTATTTAGTCAAGAAAAATATAAAATAATTTAGATACATAAATATATATTTAAATAGATATATGGCAATAATATTTCCTAGAAAACAAATCTGTAAAAACTCCCAAAAATACAACAACTTCATGTTTGAAACAACTTTGTCATTTGGCTAAATTCATCATTGTTCACAGCTGCTTCTTAAGCATTTCATTATGGTCAATGGTCTAACAAGGCAGGAAGTAGTTGTTTCCTAGCACGCGGAACTGCCTTCTGGTCCTCATGCTGTATTCAAACACGTAGGGGCCACTATAGAGGTAGGTGAAGCCTGAAAACCATATAGGGTAGAGAGGTTAGCGACATGCCGCACTGACAAACTATCAATGCTCAAGAAAATCTCAAATATGACTTAAAAGGACTATTCAGGGGATTTTCTTATATTCAATAAACTGTAGAAGGTAGGAAATAATATTTTGTATATTTACGTCTCTTTGGCTTGTAATGCACAGTTGTGTGCTTAGATGCTGTATCGCACTCACCTCGGACTTGGAAGGCTGCAGTCACTTTGCTTGTCATGCCTGGGAACTGTTCATCCACACGCTTGGGGAAACCTCTGTCCATGCTTTTCATTTCCTCATCGTAACTACGGTAACAGCAATATTAGTGAGATTGTGATACTCTTGACATAAATATATAATGGCAACATACAGTACATAGAAAAAGTGACCAAAAATGCTATAGCTTTTATTGATAAACTAGACTCCACTAACCTGTAGTAGTTGTCGCCAACAAAGAACAAGGTCTTGCGAGAATGTTCATCGTACAGGGCGGCGTCAACTTTCTTCACGGTCCTGGGCAGACCCAAGCTCTTCAGGTTTCTGGGATAGCCGGGGGCGATGTTATAGCCATAGAGAGCCCAGACCTGACGATCTGCAGGGACACAGACAGAGTATTACTGAGATATGACTCCAATTAAACAGGTTAATGTATTCACACAGTATTCATTACAGGCATATAGTGAGGCTAGCACTGATATGGCTGTAGCCTCCACAGTTGTTGTCTGGACACCATGTGGAGACTACAGCCATACAAGGGCTAATTTGAGGCAATTTGTGACTGCAATACCTTTAAAGAGGAACACTCTGTCAGATAGCTGGCTCTCATAAGCAGCATTGATGTTGTCGGGGAGTTCAGGCCAGAAAGTCTTGATGAGGTTCTGATGTGGTTTGCTGCTCTGAGGGTAAATACGCCAGAAGAACCTGAAGATGGAGGGAGGTCATCAGGACTTTAGAACTCTGGATCACAGATAAAAGGCAACCATTTTGTTTCTCTGGGAAACAGTGTCATTCATTGACTGTGTCTGAGCTGTAGGTTACCATAAGTCACTGAACATCTGATCTAGGCTACATGATGTGCTGTACCTGCCCTTGAAGAACATCTTCTCCCCACGCAGAGTGGTGACAGCATCCAGGACCAGGGTGGGGTCACAGGCATCAGGGGTGGAAGCAGGTGTAGGGTCGGGCTTATCTGGGTTGGGGTTAACATCTGGGTTTGGGCCTGGAGGACACAGATACTCATTAGTTCCGGTTCCAATATTGGAAAGTCTCATAAATTAGTTACTTGGAGATTTTTAGCATGAGCCTTTTTGTTAGTCAATCAAAAGAAGTGGAATACAGCAATATAAATATAAATCAAACAGGTCAGAAAGTGAAAAGATAATTGAATACTGACCGTATATGTACTGGATACCGGTGACATCATCACGAGGCAGAGAGAAGGTGCTGGGCTCTGTGTAGCTGTACACTGGGAACATCAGCGCTCCAGGGTCGTTGGAGTGGCTGAGACCCAGGGAATGGCCAAACTCATGGGCAGCCACCAAGAACAGGTTGTACCCTATATGATGAAAATATATCATTCTTCTACTCTGTTGTGGACATTTATGACATTTCAATTTTAGCAGATTTTTTTTACCAGAACGACTTACAAAAGCTATTTGGATAAAGTGCCTTGTTCARGGGCACATTGATATATTTTTCACCTAGTCGACTTGGGTATTCAAATCAGCTACCTTTCTGTTACTGGCCCAATGCTCTTAACCGCTAAGCTACCTGACACTTCACCCAGGATTGTCCTACAATWGAAACAGGGTAATGTAGTAAATTAAGTTATGTTCCACATTTATTGTTGTGATAGAGGTTCTCACCTCTGGTTGAGCTGAAGGTGAAGTACTCGTCATCATCAAAATGAGCATCTCCTCCAATGTCAGCGCCGGGGGAGAAGGCATGGGCCAGGGTGCCATCAGGGCCATCGAAGGGGTAGAAATCACCATGATCTACACAGACAGGAGAAATAATAGTAGGAGCCATCAGAGATGAGGACAAATGCATACTGTATAAAAAAAATTGAATTATTTATGTTAGTTTCTCAAACCGATGCACTTATAGGGGCCCAATGTAATAAGGCAAAGTGACTCTAATAACACTCTTTCAACTCATCAAACTGTAGACAGATTACAGTGAGGGGGACAAGCAGTGATATGATACTGATGTCATGTGTTTTTTTTTTTACGAGTGGTGGTGATGTAAGTGGGATGGGGCGTAGGGTGCCCCTCTGTTTCAAGGCTTTTAGCCAGGGAATACTGTCATAATGTCTGAATATACCTGCACTGTGCTCTGACAGGAGGAATGTAAAGAGTGGATCCTCCACAGGTATCTCCCGCTCTCCCTTTCTAACCCTGCTACTCAAACATCCTGAGAGCCTTTTAAGGGTCTGTCTTTCATGTTTCGGTTTTGAAGACCCACTTCAGCCTCCCTAGCACCTCAGTTATCACCTGATTTACCTCACAAAAGGTGCATTTTAGTAGATGGTCCAGGGCTCCTAATTAAATGGCACAAGTTGGGAGGTTGGCCTTTCCTCTTTTGTCCACTACTGCTCCTCTGTTGTTACCATAAGCAAGGGGGAGGCCAATGATATCAGAGTGCACCCACAMGACCAACTGAATTTAGCCATTGTGTAAATAAACACTATTTCGTTTTTTCACCCTTAAGTGTGTGTACTTTACTCAGTGGTGTAAAGTACTTAAGTAAAAATGTTTTAAAGTACTACTTTAGTCGTTTTTTGGGGTACCTGTACTTTACTTTTTATATTTTATATTTACTTTTACTTCACTACATTCCTAAAGAAAATGTACTTTTTACTCCATACATTTTCCCTGACACCCAAAAGTATTACATTTTGAATGACTAGCAGGACAGGAAAATGGCCAAATTCACACACTTATCAACAGAACATCCCTGGTCATCCCTATTGCCTCTGATCTGGTGGACTCACTAAACACTGCTTCTTTTGTCCGAGTGTTGGAGTGTGCCCCTGGTTATCAGTGAATAAAAAAACATGAAAATGGTGCCATCWTGTTTGTTTAAAATAGAGAATTTGAAATTATTTAAACTTTTACTTTCAATACTTAAGTATATTTTAGCAATTAAATATACTTTTGATACTTAAGTATATTCAAAACCAAATACTTTTAGACTTTTACTAAAGTAGTATTTTACTGGATGGCTTTCACTTTTACTAGAGTAATTTTCTCTTAAGGTATCTTAACTTTTACTCAAGTATGACAATTGGGTATTTTTTCCACGACTGACTTTACTTTACTTTTTATACTTGGAATTATGTATTTCAACAAAGAAATTAAAATATGTATATATAAACTCAGCAAAAAAAGAAAGATCCCATTTTCAGGGCTCTGTCTTTCAAAGATAATTTGTAAAAATCCAAATAACTTCACAGATCTTCATTGTAAAGGGTTTAAACACTGTTTCCCATGCTTGTTCAATGAACCATAAACAATTAATGAACATGCACCTGTGGAACGGTCATTAAGACACTAACAGCTTACAGACGGTAGGCAATTAAGGTCACAGTTATGAAAACTTAGGACACTAAAGAGGCCTTTCTACTGACTCTGAAAAACACCAAAAGAAAGATGCCCAGGGTCCCTGCTCATCTGTGTGAACATGCCTTAGGCATGCTGCAAGGAGGCATGAGGACTGCAGATGTGGCCAGGGCAATAAATTGCAATGTCCGTACTGTGAAATGCCTAAGACAGAGCTACAGGGAGACAGGACGGACAGCTGATCGTCCTCGCAGTGGCAGACCACGTGTAACAACACCTGCACAGGATCGGTACATCCGAACATCACACCTGTGGGACAGGTACAGGATTGCAACAACTGCCCGAGTTACAACAGGAACGCACAATCTCTCCATCAGTGCTCAGACTGTCCGCAATAGGCTGAGAGAGACTGGACTGAGGGCTTGTAGGCCTGTTGTAAGGCTGGTCCTCACCAGACATCACCGGCAACAATGTCGCCTATGGGCACAATACAACCGTCGCTGGACCAGACAGGACTGGCAAAAAGTGCATTTACAGTCTTGCAGATCTTTGACATTCTAGTTGTCAATTTGTATAGGTAATCTGAAGATATTTCACCCCATGCTTCCTGAAGCACCTCCCACATGTTGGATTGGCTTGATGGGCTTTGCTTACGTACCATACRGTCAAGCTGCTCCCACAACAGCTCAATAGGGTTGAGATCCGGTGACTGTGAAGGCCACTCCATTATAGACAGAATACCAGCAGACTGCTTCTTCCCTAAATAGTTCTTGCATATTTTGGAGCTGTGCTTTGGGTCATTGTCCTTTTGTAGGAGGAAATTGGCTCCAATTAAGCACTGTCCACAGGGTATGGCATGGCGTTGAAAAATGGAGTGATAACCTTCCTTCTTCAAGATCCTTTTTACCCTGTACAATCTCCCACTTTACCACCACCAAAGCACCTCCATACCATCACATTGCCTCCACCATGCTTGACAGATGGCGTCAAGCACTCCTCCAGCATCTTTTCATTTTTCCTGCCACTCACTAATGTTCTTCTTTGTGATCCAAACACCTCAAACTTAGATTTGTCTGTCAACAACACTTTTTTCCAATCTTCCTCTGTCCAGTGTCTGTTCTTTTGCCCATCATATTCTTTTATTTTTATTGGCCATTCTGAGATATGTCTTTTTCTTTGTAACTCTGCCTAGAAGGCCAGCATCCCGGAGTCGCCTCTTTACTGTTGGCGTTGAGACTGGTGTTTTGCGGGTACTATTTAATGAAGCTGCCAGTTGAGGACTTGTGAGGCATCTGTTTCTCAAACTAGACACTCTAATGTACTTGTCCTCTTGCTCAGTTGTGCACTGGGGCCTCCCACTCCTCTTTCTATTCTGGTTAGAGACAGTTTGCGCTGTTCTGTGAAGGGAGTAGTACACAGCGTTGTACGAGATCTTCCGTTTCTTGGCAATTTCTTGCATGGAATAGTCTTCATTTCTCAGAACAAGAATAGACTGACGAGTTTCAGAAGAAAGGTCTTTGTTTCTGGCCATTTTGAACCTGTAATCGAACCCAGAAATCCTGATGCTCCAGACACTCAACTAGTCTAAAGAAGGCCAGTTTTATTGCTTCTTTAATCACCACACCAGTTTTCAGCTGTGCTAACATAATTGCAAAAGGGTTTTCTAATGATCAATAAGCCTTTTAAAATGATAAACTTGGATTAGCTAACACAACGTGCCATTGGAACACAGGAGTGATGGTTGCTGATAATGGGCCTCTCTACGCCTATGTAGATATTCCATTAAAAAATCWAACCGTTTCCAGCTACAATAGTCATTTACAATGTCTCCACTGTATTTCTGATCAATTTGATGTTATATTAAATGGACAAAAAATTTGCTTTTCTTTCAAAAACAAGGACATTTGTAAATGACCCCAATCTTTTGAACGGTAGTGTGTATATATGGAGTGGATCTTTAAATGTATACATTCTTAGTGTACATGTACAGTATGACATGTTGGTRCATCAGACCTATGGTCTTTTACCAATATTATTGTTATAATAGGTTATTAGTAGCTTTGACAAACATATTCAGAATCCCATCCAAGTAATTTCAGGTTACACTTTCTAAATATTTAATGAATTCTGTTTCAGTTGGTCACATTAACATTGTGTTAGGTAAGATAAACGTTTCTTACTTCTGTTGCCGAAGGAGATCATGATGTCAGCGGTGCCGCGGTAGATACGGGTGAACCTTAGGGGGGAGACCTTGGCCCACACCTGTAGTGCTCTCTCTATGGAGTTGTCCACCTCAGCCACAGACATGTCAGGAGTGTAGTTCTCAATTCTGAAAAAGACAATACACCAACAGTCAACATTAGAAAAATATTTCTCAATGTTGAATTTTTTTCGTGGTTTGTTCAGCAAACCCTGACTTTGCCCTATCACTCACAGTGTCTCTGTGTATAATTTGATGTTTGCAAATACAAAACCCTTATGATTGACACATTTACATTTTTTACATTTTAGTCATTTAGCAGACGCTCTTATCCAGAGCGACTTACCGTGGTGAGTGCAACAAACAGTTTGGTGTAGTTTAGTGTTTTTCTCAAAGTTTAAAGACAACCCAATTGGTATTGCAACTAACTAAATGTTAACATTACAAACCCTATTTTTGCTTAGTATCAATTCACCATGGTCAACTTGTTTTTCTCACTCCTCTCACCTGTAGGTAAGCTGGTTTGTCGGCCACTTAAGGTTATCGAAGGTGGTGAATCGGCCGAGTTGGACGTCAGGTAACCCGCAGCGTGGCTTCTTCATCATCTTTACGGTCTCAGCGTCCAAGGTTCCTGTCACCTTGAGGCCAAAGAACCTCTGCATCTCGCTGACTTTCCTGCTCCGCTGGCTGGGCCCCCGTCTGAACATTGGACCCGTCTCCTCCGTCAGGTTAAAGAACTTCTTCAGGTACGTCTACAGAAAACACAGCAAGCATGATGTTATAATGATAGTACCATTTACTACAGTGTTATGAATGTAATTTAACACATTCAACCTGACTGAGCCATATGAAGATACATGAACACATCTGTTCCATCATAATATTTTCAGTTGTAAAACCCGTAAAGACCTTCCTTCCAAAATATTTGACAAAAAGCATACCTCTGCAAGGGCTTCATCTTCTTCAGTAGGTGGCGAWATTGGCAAAGAGTAAACCACTATTGCCAGGTTGACTAGTAGTAAGCACAGATTGAAAGTCTTCATGATGCTTCTTCCTTGAGAGCTTCTTGTTTGTGTGGTGTGTGGCCAGGGGATGTCTTATATATGCTTATAGCATGGGAAGTTGAGCAATGTCTCAGGTGACTAATCACTGTCAAAACCCTCTCCATCAAACAAGAGGAAGGAAATCAAGGTGATGACAGATCACCAAATACTGTAAATTTTCCACAACAAAGGAATTATGACAAAGAAAGACAAAACCCCTGCTTTCATCTACTGTATTTACACATTGTCATATTTGTTATTTGTCATTGATCGTTATGGTAATCATTTTATATCCCAATGAAGTGTGTACTTTTTATCACTACATCTAACTGTTCATTATGTACTATCATTTGGAAGAAAAAATACCCTCAAATGGATTCAGACACAAAAATCTAATCAATAGTCAAATCAGCTAAATTATCAGACCTCAGGATAAGACCCAGATGCAGACAAAGTTCAAAGTGACAAATGTTCATTTACAAAACAGGGGGAAGATAAACGACAGGTCAAGGGCAGGCGGAGGTCAGTAATCCAGGGCAGAGTCCGTAAGGTACAGAACGGCAGGCAGGCTCAGGGTCAGGGCAGACCGAACTAGAAAACAGGAACTAACAAGAGAGTACGGGAAAAAACGCTGGTAGGCTTGACGAGACAAAACGAACTGGCAACAGGGGAAGATGGGTGAGATGGGGAAGATGGGTGACACCTGGAAGGGGGTGGAGACAAGCACAAAGACAGGTGAAACAGATCAGGGTGTGACAGTAGCCATCTGGTGTCCTACCTGGGTGCATACCTGGTTGACCGGGGTGCCGGCGGTGGAACTCAGCGATGATGCCTGGGTCCAGGATGTCCCTGGCGGGGACCCAGCACCTCTCCTTCGGGCCATAACCATCCTAGTCAACCAGGTACTGGAATCCCCTGCCCCACGGTCGAACCTTCAGGAGGCGCCTCATCGTGTACTCTAGTTGGCCGTCGATGAGACGGAGGAGAGGGGTGGACCTGGAAACAGGAGACAAAGGGCTGTGAGGCATAGGTTTAACCCTAGACACATGAAAAGTGGGATGTATACAGAGGGTATGATACAACAGAAGACGAACAGCAGAGAGACTAAGAATCTTGGAGATGGGAAAAGGGCCGAAAGTTTGCGGGACTCCACCCCGAGACGCAGATCCCTAGTGAAAAGCCAGTGGTGGTCTGCCTGTCATCGATACCTGGAGRTGGTCTTGAGAAGAGCCAACCGAGCTCTCTTCCAGGTCCGGCAACAGCGGCGGACGAACATCTGGGCAGAGGGTATGCCGGCCTCTTCCTCTTGCTCCGGGAAGATCGGGGGCAGATATCCCAGGGAACACTCAAATGGCGAGAGACCAGTGACAGAGCAGGGGAGGGTGTTGCGGGAGTAAACCCACACGAGTTGCTGGCTTCAGGTGGTGGTTTTGGCAGAGACAAGGCAGCGATGAGTCGTCTCCAGGTCCAGATTGGCTCGCTCCGACTGGCCATTAGACAGGGGTGGAACCCGGAGGACAGGTTGGCCGACGACCCAATGAGCGTGCAGAACGCCTTCCAGAGCCATGACAAGAACTGAGGACCCCGGTCAGAGACCATGTCCACTGGGAGTCCATGGATCTGGAAGACGTGCTGCTCCATGAGCTGTCTCTTTGGCAGAGGGTAGCTTGGGGAGAGGAATGAAACGGGCRGCCTTGGAAAACCGGTCCACTACTGTAAGGATGATGGTGTTGCCATCAGATGGGGGAAGACCAGCCACGAAGTCCAGGGATATGTGTGACCAAGGACGGTGAGGGACAGAAAGTGGTTGAAGGCCAGAGCTTGCCAAGGAGTTTTATTCTGCACACAGATCGTGCAGGCGGCGACGAATGCGGACACACATCAGGGACCATGGTAGGCCACCAAAAGCATTGTCGCATAGAGGCCAGGGTCCGACGGGAGACCGGGTGGCAGATAATCCTATAGAGTGGGCCCGCTCCAGGACCGAGGGGAGGACAGCGTCAGGGACAAACATCTGCCACCCCCCCTCCGGGTCTGGCTGGGAACGCTGCGTCTCACGGACCTGATTCTCTATTCCCCAGCTGAGTGCCGCCGCCAGACACGAGGTGGTCTCGTGGTCCGAGGGAGTAGCTGCGGGGCTATTGCAGCATGAAAGCGCATCCGGCTTGACATTCTTGGATCCGGGCGGTAGGAAAGGGAGAAGTTAAACTGGGTGAAAAGCATATAAAATGAGTAAAACAGTATGCAAACACTATTAAAGTGACTAGTGTTCTATTTAAAGTGACCAGTGATTCCATGTCTCTCTACATAGGGCAGCAGCCTCTAAGGTGMAGRGTTGAGCAACCGCGTGGTAGCCGGCTAGTGATGGCTATTTAACAATCTGATGGCCTTGAGATAGAAGCTGTTTTTCAGTCTCTCGGCCCCAGCTTTGATGCACCTGTACTGATCTCGCCTTCTGGATGATAGCGGAGTGAACAGGCCGTGGCTCGGGTGGTTCAAATCAAATTAAATCAAGTGTAGACCTTACCGTGAAATGCTTACTTATAAGCCCTTAACTCTTCTTGAACTGCACTGTTGGTTAAGAAAATATTTACCAAATAGACTAAAGTAAAAAAATAAGTAAAAGTAACAAAATAAGAATAACAATACCGAGGCTATATACAGGGGTACTGAGTCAGTGTGAGGGGGTACAGGTTAGTTGAGGTAATTTGTACATGTAGGTAGAGGTGACGTGATTATGCATAGATAATAAGCAGTGAATAGCAGCAGTGTACAAAAGGGAGGGGGGAGGGTCAAGGTAAATAGTCCATTGGCAATTTTATTAATTGTTCAGCAGTCTTATGGCTTGTGGGTAGAAGCTGTTGAGGAGCCTTTTGGTCCTAGACTTGGCACTCCGGTACCACTTGCCGTGCGTAGCAGAGAGAACAGTCTATGACTTGGGTGACTGGAGTCTCTGACAATTGTATGGGCTTTCCTYTGACACCATCTATTATATAGGTCCTGGATGGCAGGAAGCTTGGCCCCAGTGATGTACTGGGCTGTACGCACTACCTTCTGTAGTGCCTTATGGTCAGATGCCGAGCAGTTGCCATACCAGGCGGTGATGCAACCGGTCAGGATGCTCTTGATGGTACAGCTGTAGAACATTTTGAGGATCTGGGGACCCATGCCAAATCTTTTCAGTCTTCTGAGTGGGAATAGGTTTTGTTGTGCTCTCTTCACGACTGTCTTGGTATGTTTGGACCATGATAGTTCGTTGGTGATGTGGACAYCAACGAACTTGAAACTCTCGACCCGCTCCACTACAGCCCCGTCAATGTTAATGGGGGCCTTTTTGGCCTGCCTTTTTCTGTAGTCCACGGTCAACTCTTTTGTCTTGTTCATATTGAGGGAGAAGTTGTTGTCCTGGCACCACACTGCCAGTTCTCTGACCTCCTCCCTATAGGCCGTCTCATCGTTGTCGGTGATCAGGCCTACCACTGTTGTGTTGTCAGCAAACTTAATGATGGTGTTGGAGTTGTGTTTGGCCACGCAGTGATGGGTGAACAGGGAGTACAGGAGGGGACTAAGTGTTGAGGATCAGCGTGGCAGACGTSTTGTTGCCTACTCTTACCACCTGTGGGCGGCCCGTCAGGAAGTCCAGGATCCAGTTGCAGAGGGAGGTGTTTAGTCCCAGAGTCCTTAGCTTAGTGATGAGCTTCGTGGACACTATGGTATTGAACGCTGAGCTGTAGTCAATGAACAACATTCTCACATAGGTGTTCCTTTTGTCCAGGTGGGAAAGGGCAGTGTGGAGTGCGATTGAGATTGCGACATCTGTGCATCTGTTGGGGCGGTATGCGAATTGGAGTGGGTCTAGGGTGTCCGGGAGGATGCTGTTGATGTGAGCCATGACCAGCCTTTCAAAGCACTTCATGGCTACCGCCGTGAGTGCTACGGGCGGTAATCATTTAGGCAGGTTACCTTTGCTTTCTTAGGCACAGGGACTATGGTGGTCTGCTTGAAAATGTAGGTATTACAGACTAGGTCAGGGAGAGGTTGAAAATGTCAGTGAAGACACTTGACAGTTGGTAAGTACATGCTTTGAGTACACATCCTGGTAATCCGTCTTGCCCAGCGGCTTTGTGAATATTGACCTGTTTAAAGGTTTTGTTCACATCGGCTATCGAGAGCGTTATCTCACAGTCATCCAGAACAGCTGGTGCTCTCGTACATGCTTCAGTGTTGCTTTCCTCGAAGCAAGCATTAAAAGGCATTTACCTTGTCTGTTAGGCTCGCGTCACTGTGCAGCTCGCGTCTGGGTTTCCCATTGTAGTCCGTAAAAGCCCTGCCACATCCGACGAGCATCAGAGCCGGTGTAGTAGGATTCAATCTTAATCCTGTATTGACGCTTTTCTTGTTTTATGGTTCATCTGAGGGCATAGCGGGATTTCTTATAAGCGTCCGGATTAGTCTCCCACTCCTTGAAAGCGGCAGCTCTAGCCTTTAGCTCGATGGGGTTGTTGCCTGTAATCCATGGCTTCTGTTTGGGATATGTACGTACGGTCACTGTGGGGACGACGTCGTCGATGCACTTTTTGATGAAGCCGATGCCTGAGGTGGTGTACTCCTCAATGCCATTGGATGAATCCCGGAACATATTTCAGTCTGTGCTGGAAACAGTGCTGTAGTGTAGCATCCGCGTCATCTGACCACTTCCATATTGAGCGAGTCACTGGTACTTCCTGCTTCAGTTTTTGCTTGTAAGGAGTAATCAGGAGGATAGAATGATGGTCAAATTTGCCAAATGGAGGGCAGGAGAGAGCTTTGTATGCTGTGTGTGGAGCAAAGGTAGTCTCTGATTTTTTCCCTCTGGTTGCACATGTGACACGCTGGTAAAAATTTGGTAAAACTGATTTAGTTTGCCTGCATTAAAGTCCCCGGCCTCTAGAAGTGCCGCTTCTGGGTGAGCATTTTCTTCTTTGCTTATGGCCTTATAGAGTTGGTTGAGAGTGGTCTTAGTGCCAGCTTTGTTCTGTGGTGGTAAATAGACAGCTACGAATAATATAGATGATAACTCTCTTGGTAGATAGTGTGGTCTACAGCTTATCTTAAGGTACTCTACTTCAGGCGAGCAATACCTCAAGATTTCTTTAATTTTAGACATTGCGCACCAGCTCATGTCCTTCATGATCTGTAGGTGTCCTGGAGGGCAGTCAGTGTACCCTCTGTGATGCCTTGGGCAGACCTTACCACCCTTTGCAAAGCCCTGTGGTTGCGGGTGGTGCAGTTGCCATACCAGGCAGTGATCCAGCCCGACAGGATGCCCTCAATTGTACATCTGTAAATGTTTGTGAGGGCTATTGGGCAAGCCGAATTTCTTCAGCCTCCTGATGTTAAAGAGGTGCTGTTGTGCCTTCTTCACCACACTGTCTGTGTGGGTGGACCATTTTAGATTGTCAGTGATGTGTACGACGAGGAACTTGAAGCTTTTCACCTTCTCCACTGCAGTCCCGTCGATGTGAATAGGGGTGTGTTCTCTTTGTTGTCTCCTGAAGTCCACGATCAGCTWCTTCATTTTGCTGACGTTTTTCTCCTGGCACCAGCCCGCCAGGGACCTGTCTGCAAACTTTATRATTGAGTTGCAGGCGTGCGTGGCCACGCAGTCACGGAGGAACAGGGAGTACACGAGGGGGCTGAGCACGCACCGTTGTGGGGCCCCTGTGTTGAGGATCGGCGTAGTGGAGGTGTTGTTTCCTACCTTCACCACCTGGGGGCGGCCCGTTAGGAAGACCTGGACCCAGTTTCACAGGGCAGGGTTAAGACCCAGGGCCAAAAGCTTAATGTTGAGCTTGGAGGGTACTATGGTGTTGAAGGCTCAGCTATAGTCAATAAACAGCATTCTTACATAGGTATTCCTCTTGTCTAGATGGGATAGGTCAGTGTGCAGTGCAATGGMGATTGTATCATCTGTGGCTCTGTTGGGGCGGTATGTAAATTGAAGTGGGTCTAGGGTGTCAGGTAAGGAGGGTCCTTGGCAGCGGGCCGCATTGGTGGCACTGTGTTATCCTCAAAGCGGGTGAAGGTGTTTAGCTTGTCCGGGAGCAAGACGTCGGTGGCCGGGACGYGGCTGGTTTTCCCTTTGTAATCCGTGATTGTCTGTAGACCCTGCCACATACGTCTTGTGTCATTGAATTGCRAATCCACTTTGTATCTGTACTGACGTTTTACCGGTTTGTTTGCCTTACAGAGGGAATAATTGTATTTTACCATACTCCCAGTCACCTAGCCATGGTTAAATGCGGTGGTTCGCACTTTCAGTTTTGCGTGAATGCTGCCATCTATCCACGGTTTTTGGTTTGGATAGGTTTTAATAGTCACAGTGGGAACAACATCCCCTATACACTTCCTGATGAACTCAGTCACCCTATCCGTGTATACGTCAGTGTTATTCTCTGAGGCAACCCAGAACATATCCCAGTCCGTGTGATCAAAACAATATTGAAGCATGCATTCTGATTGGTCAGACCAGCGTTGAATAGACCTTAGCGCGGGTACTTCCTGTTTGAGTTTCTGTCCATAAGAAGAGAGGAGCAAAATGGAGGGAGAATGGGGGAGTGCCCTGTAGCTATCCCGGAAGGGGGAATAATCATGGTTGATAGTTTTTGTAGCGTGAGTACTACAGGCATTGTGTTGATAGAACTTCGGTACCGTTTTCATCAAATTAGCTTTTTTAAATCCCCAGCAACAAAAAATGCGGCCTCAGGATATGTGGTTTCCAGATTGCACAAGTCCAGTGTAGTTCCTTTAAGGCCGTCGTGGTATCGGCTTGAGGGGGAATATACATGGCTGTTACTATAATTAAAGATAATTGTCTTGGGAGGTAATACGGTCTGCATTTTATTGCGAGACATTCTAGGTTCTGGTGAACAAAAGGACAGGAAGTCATCACAATCACACCATGAAACATACACCACCGCCTTTCTTCTTCTAGGAGAGATCTATATTCATGTCTGCACGATATACTCAGAACCCAGCTGGCTGTAAAGATGGGGACAGTATATCCGGAGAGAGCCATGATTTTGTGAAACAGAATATGTTACAGTCCCAGATGTCTCTCTAGAAGGAGATCCTCGCCCTGAGCTCATCTACTTTATTGTCCAAAGACTGAAMATTAGCGGGTAAAATACTTGGAAGCAGTGGATGGTGTGCACGCCTCGGACTAGAAGTCCACTCCGAATACTTCTTCTCCGCCGACTGTGTCTTGGAGCAGCCTCTGGGATGAGTTCAATTGCTCTGGGGGGTACRAACAAAGGATCCAATTCGGGAAAGTCGTATTTCTGTGCATAATGCTGGTGAGTTACAGCCTCTCTGATTTCCAAAAGTTACTTCCGGCTATACAGTTGAAGTTGGAAGTTTACATACACTTAGGTTGGAGTCATTAAAACTCGTTTTTCAACCACTCCACAAATTTCTTGTTAACAAACTATAGTTTTGGCAAGTCGGTTAGGACATCTACTTTGTGCATGACAAGTCATTTTTTACAACAATTGTTTACAATAGTTCACAACAATAATACACTGTATCACAATTCCAGTGGGTCAGAAGTTTACATACACTAAGTTGACTGTGCCTTTAAACAGCTTGGAAAATTCCAGGAAATTATGTGATGGCTTTAGAAGCTCTACCTTCAAACTTAGTGCCTCCTTGCTTGACATCATGGGAAAATCAAAAGAAATCAGCCAAGACCTCAGAAAAAAAATTGTGGTCCTCCACAAATCTGGTTCATCCTTGGGAGCAATTTCCAAATGCCTGAATGTACCACATTCATCTGTAAAAACAATAGTACGCAAGTATAAACACCATGAGACCATGCAGCCGTCATACCGCTCAGGAAGGAGACGCGTTCTGTCTCCTAGAGATGAACGTACTTTGGTGCGTGGGGTCTATCTCTTCCAAGCTACCACAATAGAATGGTGAAATTTGGCCCCTTCCTCCTGCAGAGCTGGTGTAACTGAGTCAGGTTTGTAGGCCTCCTTGCTCACACAAGCTTTTTCATTTCTGCCCAAAAATGTTCTATAAGATTGAGCTCAGGCTTTGTGATGGCCACTCCGGATACCTTGATTTGTTGTCCTTAAGCCATTTTGCACAACTTTGGAAGTATGCTTGGGGTCATTGTCCATTTGGAAGACCCATTTGCGACCAGCTTTAACTTCTGACTGATGTCCTTGAGATGTTTGCTTCAATATATCCACATAATTTTCCTACCTCATGAAGCCTTTTGTGAGTGCACCAGTCCTCCTGCAGCAAAGCACCCCACAACATGATGCTGCCACCCCCGTGCTTCAACGGTTGGGATGGTGGTTCTTCGGCTTGCAAGCCTCCCCTTTTTCCTCCAAACATAACGATGGTCATTATGGCCAAACAGTTGTATTTTTGTTTCATCAGACAGAGGACATTTCTCCAAAAAGTACGATCTTCGTCCCCATGTGCAGTGGCAAACCACAGTCTGGCTTTTTTTATGGCGGTTTTGGAGCAGTGGCTTCTTCATTGCTGAGCGGCCTTTTCAGGTTATGTCGATGTAGGACCTGTTTTACTGTGGATATAGATACTTTTGTTCATGTTTACGCCAGCATCTTCACAAGGTCCTTTGCTGTTTGTTCGGATTGGTTTGCACTTTTTC
>NC_036860.1:45033584-45047009 GCF_002910315.2 Salvelinus sp. IW2-2015 | reverse complement strand
AATAGATTTTAAACTCAATTTTTTAAATTCCTGACTTTAATCAGCAGTAAAGTTCCCTGTCTTAAAGTTCAGTTAGGATCACCAACTTTAATTTTAAGAATGTGAAATGTCAGAAATATAGTATAAGAGAGTGATTTATTTTCAGCTTTTAATTTCTTTCATGCACATTCCCAGTGGTAATAATGTAAGAAATAACACGCAACAAAACTTTCCTTCGGATCTAGAAGCAGAGCTGCCATGTCTGTCGGCGCCATCTTCTTTGTCTTTTGGCAATGCTAGGGACACCGAACAGAAAACTCTCCCTGGTGCTTTCCTTTGGTGYAGCGTTATTCTGTAACCTTTACACTGGGAGTCGGGAAGCAAGTTCAGGGAGTGTATTTAGTAAATACATTTAGATAGAACAAAACAAGAAACACAGGTAGGGTACAGACATGAACTCTGGAATAGAAACAATAACACCTAGGAAAATAACCTAAGGGAGTGACATATATAGGGAAGGTAAACAGGCAGGTGATGGAGTCCAGGTGAGTCTGATGAGGCGCTGGTGCGCTTAACGATGGTGACAGGTGTGCGTAATAATGAGCAGCCTTGTGACCTCGAGTGCCGGAGAAGGAGTATATGTGACAATCATTAATATGGTAAACATGCCATCATTATCAATTAGTGTCACATCACATAATCATGCAACATCTTTCATCAGACAGCATCCTGTCAATTCAACCCAGGATTTCAAAACATTTAATGCTGACAGCTGTGGGATTCTGTAAAAAGACATTGCCCAGTCTATTTTAATGAAAACCTGTGAATGGCGTAAGTTTCCTGTGAGTAAACCAATTTGTTTTGGTTTCAACCACAACACGAATGACACATCTTTCATGCATATGACTACGTTCCTCTATTGCGTCCTCCCTAATTTGGACAACCGTCTCTGGAGTGATGCCAGGTAGAGTGTAAGGCTTTGAGCAGAAGATAGATCAGCCATCTCCCCTCTTTAGCGTGTTGTCGTTAATTTGTCCTGTACAGTCCAGCAACTCATTGGTAGGCCCCGTGGCAGTGACATGTTTGCATTTGGGGTCAAATATTTATACTCAACATTCCCCTTGAAGTAGATTAATTATTTTGGAAATAAAACCGGTAGTTTAGTATGTGGACTGTGATGACATTCAAAATCAGTCATAAGTCAAGTTCTATGGTATGTATTTATGGTTTGGGGGAGGACTTAGAAATGAATCTGATATCCATAGATGCAATTTATATACAATAGCTACCTTCATATACAATGGCTGCATCCAGGTCATGTATGTATGCATGCCTGGCCACAGTTGGGCAGTAGGTTTCCTCATCATACCTGAAGATCATTCAGAATCGGAACTGCCACCCACACAGTACATGTAGCCTAATATCCATTCTGGTTGAAACCAACATGGTTCCCTTTTTGAACACAATAAACTGACGTTTTCTGTGAGCAAAATAGTTTCTTGATCCATTGTTCCAGATGATGCAATATCATTTTTAGCATATGTTGTGATTATATTGGACATAACCACATTACCCACATTTGTTGAATCATTATATGTGACAGTGTTAGTGGGCAGATAAAGAGGAAGTCTCATGGGAGTAAAGTCAGTCTAAAGGGAGACAGTCTTAAAGGAGTCAGTCTATGGCAGAGTCTTAGATAGGTCTAAGGAGTACCTCCAGTGCACAAAGCGAGGTCCATACAGAAATTGTTTGTCGAGATCATGTGGCATAACTTGACTGGCCTGCACAGAGCCCTGACTTCAACCCAGACAAAAACACCTTTGGGAGGAATTGGAACACCGACTGCGAGCCAGGCCTAATCGCCCAACATCAGTGCACCAACATCAGTGCATCAGTCACTAATGCTCTTGTGGCTGAATGGAAGCAAGWCCCCACAGCAATGTTCCAACATCTAGTGGAAAGCCTTCCCAGAAGAGTGGAGGCTGTTATAGCAGCAAAGGAGGGCCAACTCCATATTAATGCCCATGGCTTTGGAATGAGATGTTCAACAAGCAGCTGTCCACATGCGATTGGTCATGTAGTGTATTTGAACAATCTATGAATCATGGTATTCCAGACATGACTCAGTTCCTAACTGGCAAGCTCTCAATAAGTGACTCATATCTGTCTCACCCACGCTGCCCTATTTACATTTTAGTCATTTAGCAGACACTCTTATCCAGAGCAACTTACAGGAGCAATTAGGGTTAAGTGCCCTGCTCAAGGGCACATCGAGAGATTTTTTTACCTAGTCAGTTCGGGGATTCAAACCAGCAACCTTTCGGTTACTGGCCCAATGCTCTTAACCGCTAGGCTACCTGCCGCCCATTAACTATTGCTTGCTCTAGTAGTTACCCTCAACAGCTCAGTGAACCTGGAACAGGCTAATACTAACGTCAACACTTGCAACAGTGGTCCCATCAGTAAGCCAGGCCTGGAGTGCCACCTCAGTACCCGTGCCCCCCTCTCTGGCCGGGCAGAGCCCAGCCACAATGCTATACAAATGATCTGAAACGACATTAGAGGCAGCTTATGGTWTATAAATGAACATTCAATTCTCTGGCCATGGAAGCCTGACGAGCCAGCTGAGGCGTCCCCGGTTGCTCCAGTAGCGACACCCGGACCTGACGTCACCCATACTAACCAAAAAAACACTCCCTGATGCTTCTCTTTGGTGTAGCGTTATTCTGTAACCTTTACACTGGGAGTCGGGAAGTAAGTTCAGGGAGTGTATTTAGTAAATACATTTAGATAGAACAAAACAAGAAACACAGGTAGGGTACAGACATGAACTCTGGAACAGAAACAACAACACCTAGGAAAATAACCTAAGGGAGTGACATATATAGGGAAGGTAATCAGGCAGGTGATGGAGTCCAGGTGAGTCTGATGAGGCGCTGGTGCGCTTAACGATGGTGACAGGTGTGCGTAATAATGAGGAGCCTTGTGACCTCGAGTGCCGGAGAGGGAGTATACGTGACAATCATTAATATGATTAACATGCCATCATTATCAATTAGTGTCACATCACATAATCATGCAACATCTTTCATCAGACAGCATCCTGTCAATTCAACCCAGGATTTCAAAACAGCATTAATTGCTGACACGCTGTGGGATTCTGTAAAAGACATTGCACAGTCTATTTAATGAAAACCTGTGAATGGCGTAAGTTTCCTGTGATGTAAACAATTTGTTGTGGTTTTCACCATCACAGTCAGAAATTGACACATCTATTTCTATCTATTTCATGCATATGACTACGTTCCTCTATTGCGTCCTCCCTAATTTGGACAACCGTCTCTGGGGTGATGCCAGGTAGAGTATAAGGCTTTGAGCAGAAGATAGATCAGCCTCTTTAGCGTGTTGTTGTCGTTAATTGGTCCTGTACAGTCCAGCAACTCATATGCAGGCCCCGTGGCAGTGACATGTTTGCATTTGGGGTCAAATTGTTATACTCAACATACCTCTTGAAGAAGTAGATTAATTATTTTGGAAATAAAACAAGTAGTTTAGTATGTGGAGTGTGATGACATTCAAAATCAGTCATAAGTCAAGTTCTATGTTATGTATTTATGGTTTGGGGGAGGACTTAGAAAGGTATCTGATTTTCATGGATGCAATTTATATATACAATAGCTACCTTCATATACAATGGCTGCATCCAGGGGTGTATGTATGCTTGGCCATGGTTGGGCAGTAGGTTTCCTCATTGTACCTGAAGATCATTCAGAATCAGAACTGCCACCCACTGACGTTTTCTGTGAGCAAAAGATTTTCTTGATCCATTGTTCCAGATGATGCAATAGAATTTTTAGCATATGTTGTTGACTATATTGTACAACCACGTTACCCACATTTGTTGAATCATTAGTGGGTGTTAGTGGGCAGATAGAGGAAGTCTCATGGGAGTCAGTCTATGGCAGAGTCTTAGATAGGTCTAAGGAGTACCTCCAGCACTTGTGCCCGGTGAAGAACACTGTGAGGCAGGCAATGCGAAAGTGAAGTGCAGCATCTATAGCCTTCACCCTGGAGGGGAAGCCAAAGTTTGAGATGTTTATGGGGTATCCCTCGAGGAGATTTTGCTGATTCACTGCCCAGTACTGGGAGCATGAAAGATACAAAACTAATTACCATTCACTACGAAAAACAAACATGTCATGTGTTAATTAATCACATTATGCAGTACCTACATTCAACGCTCTTGTCAATTACTGTCACTCTCCTATTATTGAGTTGCAACAGCAGGATATTTATTGACACCAAAGCATTTGTTATCGACCAGTTCATTTGATGCAAATTATTCCTGTGCAGTGCTACAGTACCTTTGAAGAATAGCACGTGTAACGCCCGTCGGAAGAAGTGGACCAAGGTGCAGCGTGGTACGTGTTCATGATTCTTTATTTAATCAGAACACCCAAACAAAACAACAAAAGAATAACGAACGTCACGTTCTGAAGGCTTCTCAGAGCTAACAAAAAACAGCATCCCACAACCTAAGGTGGCAAAACAGGCTGCCTAAGTATGATTCCCAAATCAGACAGTTTTACCCCCCCCCCCCCCCCCCCCCCACCGAAAGGTGCAGACTCCTGGCCGCAAACTGAACTACAGGGGGGTCGGGAGGGCATTCATACTGGTTGCGGCTCCGGTGCGGGACGCAGAACCCGCTCACCTCTGGCTCCCCCACTTTGGTGCGCCTCTGGTGCGGGACCTCGTCGCGACCCCGGACTGGAGACCCTCTTGCAGGCCCGGACTGGGGACCTCGTTGCAGGCCCGACTGGGGACCCTCGCTGCAGGCCTCGGACTGGGGACGCCTCGTTGCAGCCCCGGACTGGGACCCTCGCTGCAGGCCTCGGACTGGGGACCTCGCTGGCAGGCCCCGGACTGGGACCCTCGTTGCAGCCCGGACTGGGGACCCTCGTTGCAGGCCCGGATTGAAGACCCTCGTTGCGGCCCGGACCGGGGACGTCGCTGGACTCGGACCGGAGACCGTCGCTGGAGGCTCCGGACTGGAGACGTCGCTGAGGCTCCGGGAGCAGAGAGGCCGTTCGCTGGAGGCTCGCGGGCCATGGATCGTCACAGGAGGCTTCGGGCCTATCGGACATCGGATATCACTGGAGGCTCGGAGCCATGGATATCACTGGAGGCTCGTGCCATGGATCATCACTGGGAGGCTTTCGTGCATAGGATCATCACTGGAGGCTTCGTGTATGGATCATCACTGGACGGCTTCTTGCCATGGATCACACTGGAGTGAGGAGACAATGGACAGCCTGGTGCGTGGAGCTGCCACAGGGCTTACCAGGCTGGGGAGACATACAGGAGGCCTGGTTCTGGGAGCAGGCCACAGGACTCACCAGGCTGGGGAGACATACTGGAGGCCTGGTTCTTGGAGCAGGCACAGGACTCACAGGCTGGGGAGACATACTGGAGGGCCTGCGTTCTTGGAGCAGGGCACCGGATACACTGGGCCCTAGGAGGTGCACTGGCGTCTCGCGTAGAGCTGCACAACCCGTCCTGGTGGATGGTTACCTTCGCCCGGCAAAGGCGGGGCGCTGGCACAGGACGCACTGGGCTGTGCAGATGCACCGGAGACACAGTGCGCATAGCCGGCACAGGACATCCTGGGCCGTAGAGACGCACTGGGGCCAGATGCGCTGAGCGCCCATCCCGTCCTGGCTGGATGCCCAGTCTAGCCCGGCGATCGGGAGCTGGAATGTAGCCCGTGCTGTGAACAGCGCACTGGAGACACAATGCGCTTCACCGATAACACGGTGCTGACAGTACACACTTCCTACGTGAGCACGGGGAGTTAGCTCCGCAACTACCCATGTGCCCCCCCCCCCCCCGAAAATGTGGGGGGAGTGACCTCCCGTCTTCCTTGCTCGTGGACCTATTAACGCTGTCCCCTTTTCTCTCTGCTTCCGCCTTCCTCGCTGCCTCTGCCTGCTTCCACGGCAGGCTCTCGTGTCCTGACATCACCTCCTCCCAGGTCCATGATGTCCTCCACTCTGTCTGCCCCTCCTGGCCACGCTGCTTGGTCCGCTTGTGGTGGGATGTTCTGTCACGAACTTCGTCTTGAAAATGACCGGACCAAGGTGCAGCGTGGTGTGTGTTCATGATTCTTTATTTAATCAGAACACCCAAACAAAACAACAAAAGAATAACGAACGTCACGTTCTGAAGGCTTCTCAGAGCTAACAAAAGACAACATCCCACAACCTAAGGTGGCAAAACAGGCTGCCTAAGTATGATTCCCAATCAGAGACAACAATAGACAGCTGTCCCTGATTGAGAACCATACCCGGCCAAAACTTTGAATGCCCACCCCACATCACACCCTGACCTAACCAAATAGAGAAATAAAACGGCCCTCTGGGCGTGTCAGGGCCTGACAGCATGTTGTTCATCTCAATGTTTTCATTGGCACCGTCCATGTAAGGAGGTAATGTATATCTGACCACAGGCTGGTGATCAGGGTGATGCCTGTCTCGTCCAAGTGAGGATACCTACGCCACATAAATCTGAAATGACATCGCTTTGAGTTGTTATGGGGTGTCTGCCAGCACAGCAATATCTATCAACACCACAGTTCATTTTATCTCTGGGATGTCAACCAACATGTTATATAAATTTACACAATCTCCTCTGTCTTGCAAGACTCATAAACATACCTGACCTTTTCTGAAGACAAGGTTAGGGAAGGTAACTTGTACCAAATTTGTGCATGTTGTGCAAGTTTTGTGCTTTATTTTTTAGCAATCTCTATGAAAAAATTAACTAATTTCTACTGCAGAATTTGGAGTTGGTGAATTAGAACCTTGCTTCACATCAGTAATTGGAATTTATGAATGGTCTGGCAGTTTGACTGTAAGTCTGTAGTTGTGGTGGTTCTCAGTAATTTCAGTTACAATAACTGTACACAGCTTCCCATTGTAGCCAAAGAAAAACACACCGAGGCAAAAATAGCCTTGTTTTATGCTCAAATAAAAGTTAAATGGCAACTCCCCCACTTTTCAACCTCATGTTCCTTATCTCCAGTATCAAACCAGTGTCTATGTGAAAACAGTTCATTTCTACATTTTGTGCAAATGGACCAAAAGTTATACCTGATGACATCATCGAAAGTTAAAACATTTTAAAAACAATGATTTTCAAACACTATGATATTTGCAGTGAGCAAGAAAATATCGTCACTGGTTTTGAAAATCACTGTTTTTCTTCCTTTTAACCTTACCCAGTGATGTCACAGAAAAGCATTTTTTAGGACCTTTCTTCTTATCTTTTTAACCACAGATCATAGAAACACGCTGTTTTCACATATGTACACAGGTTTGGTGCTGGAGATAATGAATATGAGGTTGAAAAGTGGCAGAGTTACCCTTTAAGTAGATGTCAAGTAGAGCAAGATGTAAAATAAGAAAATTGCAGCCATATGCTGTCTATACAAGACAATGCTTGCTTTTTTGGTCCATTTGCATAGATATTCTTTATGCTGCCGAGCAGCTCCCCTTTTTCACTTAGGTGTAAAGTGCTTTGCTGAAGAGCACAACAGCGGTAGGTAGTTTACAGGATATACAAGCCCTTTCGCTCACTCCATGCAGATTTCCCCACAGGCAGCTTGGGGATTCGAATACCGGCCCACCTCCCTAACCTCGAGGCTACCGCTTCACTTGAGGTAGTATCCAGCGCCTAAGCGCTCAGTGTGACATTCCAAACCAATATAAAATGGGACATGCAACCATCTTCACATGCAACCCACCCTCTGACAGTCAACATCTGCTTTGTCTGTCYAGCGCTTGATTATGCAGCTCCGGTGTGGCACCCAGGTCTCACAGCCCACAACGACTTGAAAAGATCAAAAGGCATTCAACCAAAATCATCCTGGCCTCCACCGACACCTCCTACGAATCTGCATACAATGACCTGCGCTTGCAGTCCTTGGAGTCCCACCTCTGCAGATCCTTGCCCAGAAGCTTGCAAAATTCCAGGATTAAAGCAATGGCTGTCTCCTCAGATGAGAGGCCATGTCAGTGGCAGATCCACACGATCCAGTCACAAACCTTCCCCCTACTCAGACTGACAGACATTACAACAGCCGTATGCCTTACTTTGTGAGACTGCTTAATGCTGCTTAACTGTAATATTGAATACCTTATTTCAAATACCAGTAACTTCAACAACAACAAAAAACATATTATATTTACTTACGTAGGCCTACACTGTAAAACAATGAGATGTTTATTTAATTAGGCAAGTCAGTTAACAACAAATTCTTATTTACAATGACGGCCAAACCCTAACGACGCTGGGCCAATTGTGTGCCGCCCTATGGAACTCCCAATCACGGCCGGTTGTGATACAGCCTGGAATCGAACCAGGATCTGTAGTGACGCTTCTAACACTGACATGCAGTGCCTTAGACCGCTGCGCCTCTCGGGAGATGGTGTTTATAACCTCAACGTCATCTTAAACACAGGCATTTAGAATGCAAGATTAAACATGATAGTCAGCTTTTTCCAGTCAGTTTCCAACCTGGAGAACACCTACAGTGGGGAGAACAAGTATTTGATACACTGCCGATTTTGCAGGTTTTCCTACTTACAAAGCATGTAGAGGTCTGTAATTTTTATCATAGGTACACTTCAACTATGAGAGACGGAATCTAAAACAAAAATCCAGAAAATCACATTGTATGATTTTTAAGTAATTAATTTGCGATTTTATTGCATGACATAAGTATTTGATACATCAGAAAGCAGAACTTAATATTTGGTACAGAACCTTTGTTTGCAATTACAGAGATCATACGTTTCTGTAGTTCTTGACTAGGTTTGCACACACTGCAGCAGGGATTTGGCCCACTCTCCCTACAAATCTTCTCCAGTCCTTCAGGTTTCGGGCTGTTCGCTGGGCAATACGGACTTTCAGCTCCCTGCAAAGTTTCTATTGGGTTCAGGTCTGGAGACTGGCTAGGCACTCCAGGACCTTGAGATATTTCTTACGAGCCACTCCTTAGTTGCATGGCTGTGTGCTTCGTGTCGTTGTCATGCTGGGGAAGACCAGCCACGACCCATCTTCAATGCTCTTACTGAGGGAAGAGGTTGTTGGCCACAGATCTCGCGATACATGGCCCATCCATCCTCCCCTCAATACGGTGCAGTCGTCCTGTCCCCTTTGCAGAAAAGATCCCCAAAGAATGATGTTCCACCTCCTGCTTCACGGTTGGGATGGTTGTTCTTGGGTTGTACTCATATTCTTCTTCCTCCAAACACGGCGAGTGAGTTAGACCAACAAAGCTCTATTTTTGTCTCATCAGACCACATGACCTCTCTCCCATTCTCCTCTGGATCATCAGATGGTCAGTGGAACTCAGACAGGCGCTGGACATGCATGGCTTAAGCAGGGACCTCTGCGTGGTGCAGGCATTTTAATCCATGAGGCGTAGTGTGTTACTATGGTTTCTTTGAGACTGTGGTCCCAGCTCTTTCAGGTCTATGACCAGGTCCTGCGTGTTAGTTCTGGCTGATCCCTCACCTTCCTCATGATCATTGATGCCCCACGAGGTGAAATCTTGCATGGAGCCCAGACCGAGGGTGATGTACCGTCATCTTGAACTTCTTCCATTTTTTTCTAATAATTGCGCCAACAGTTGTTCTTCTCACCAGCTGCTTGCCTATTGTCCTGTAGCCCATCCAGCCTTGTGCAGGTCTACATTTTATCCCTGAGTCCTTACACAGCTCTCTGTCTTGGCCATATGTGGAGAGGTTGAATCTGTTATTGAGTGTGTGGACAGGTGTCTTTTATACACAGGTAACGAGTTCAAACAGGTGCAGTTAATACGGTAATGAGTGGAGAACAGGAGGGCTTCTTAAAGAAAAACTAAACAGGTCTGTGAGAGCCGGAATTCTTACTGGTTGGTAGGTGATCAAATACTTATGTATGCAATAAATGCAAATTATTATTAAAACATCATCACATGTGATTTTCTGATTTTGTTTTAGATTCCGTTCTTCATAGTTGAAGTGTACCTATGATAAAAATGACAGACCTCTACATGCTTTGTAGTAGGAAACCTGCAAAATCCGGGAGTGTATCAAAACTTGTTCTCCCCACTGTATTATCATAAGGGCGTTAAAATTTTAAAGCACTAGTGTTTACTTTCCATTCATACTGATTTAGAGAGACATTTAGTCATTAGAAAATTGAGTGTGACTTGCCATGCCGTTTTTATTCAATCAGTTTAGATAGTCGTCTGTCACCTTACCCTTACACCCCGGCCATCCTACACATCTAAGCACTGTACATGCCATAAATCTCACACCAAATTTTCAATGACACCACCATGTACCAACCCCAAATCCATAAAAACGGGCACCTCATAATATCAACCAACCAACTTCCCTCCAAAACACCTCCTCATTTTCTGCGGTCAAACAACCACCCCTCATCACCTCTCAAACGCATCCAAAAAACACATTCACAGCAGGCACTTTACTAACCTTGGCCCCGGTATCTTGAGGATATTGACCTCATCCCAGTCAGGTAGAGCATGCTTGGTTATTCTTAAAAGTGCCTTCTTCACTATTTTAAATAAGCATGCCCATGTCAAAAATGCTAAACCCAGGAACAGATATAGCCTGTTCTCTCCAGACCTGATGCCTTGAGCAGCACAAACATCCTGTGGCTTCTGCATTGATCGAACAGCCCCGATGAGGATGCAATTTTCAGGGAAGTTAGAACAACAATATACCAGCAGTTAGTAAGCTAAGGGCTAGCTTTTTCAAGAGACAATTTGCATCCTGTAGCACAAACTCAAAAAAGTTCTGGGACACTGTAAAGTCCATGGAGAATAAGAGCACCTCCTCCCAGCTGCCCACTGCACTGAGGCTAAGAAACACTGTTACCACCGATAAATCCACAATAATTTAGAATTTCAATAAGCCTTTTTCTACGCCTGGCCATGCTTTCCACCTGGCTACCCCTACCCCGGTCAACAGCCCTGCGCTCCCCACAGCAACTCGCCCAAACCTCCCCCACTTATCCTTCACCCAAATCCAGATAGCTGATGTTCTGAAAGCTGCAAAATCTGGACCACTACAAATCAGCCGGGCTAGACAATCTGGACCCTCTCTTTCTAAAATGATCAGCCGAAATTGTTGCAACCCCTATTACTTGTCTGTTCAACCTCTCTTTCGTATCGTCTGAGATTCCCAAAGATTGGAAAGCTGCCGCGGTCATCCCCCTCTTCAAAGGGGAGACACTCTAGACCCAAACTGCTATAGACCTATACCTATACCTATATCTATTCTACTAAGGTTTTTGAAAGCCAAGTTAACAAACAGATTCCCGACCATTTCGAATCTCACCGTACCTTCTCCGCTATGCAATCTAGTTTCAGAGCTGGTCATGGGTGCACCTCAGCCACGCTCAAGGTCGAAAACGATATCATAACCACCATCGATAAGAGACATTACTGTGCAGCCGTATTCATCGACCTGGCTAAGGCTTTCGACTTTGTCAATCACAACATTCTTTTTGGCAGACTCAACAGCCTTTTGTTTCTCAAATGATTGCCTCACCTGGTTCACTAACTATTTCTCCGATAGAGTTTTTCAACTTCCGGCTTCCGGCGCCGACAGAGATGGCCGCCTCGCTTCGCATTCCTAGGAAAATATGCAGTATTTTCTTTTTTTACGTGTTATTTATTACATTGGCACCCCAGGTAATCTTAGGTTTTATTACATACAGTTGGGAGGAACTACTGGATATAAGAGCAACGTCAACTCACCATCATTACGACCAGGAATACGACTTTCCCGAAGCGGATCCTGTGTTTTGCCCACCACCCGGGACAATGGATCGGATCCCAGCCGGCGTACCAATACAACGACGCCGTAAAAGGGGCGTCTTCTGGTCAGGCCCCTTCGTCTTCTGGTCAGGCTCCGGAGACGGGCACATCGCGCACCGCTCCCGAGCATACTACTCGCAAACGTCCAGTCTCTTGACAACAAGGTTGATGAAATCCGAGCAAGGGTAGCATTCCAGAGAGACATCAGAGACTGTAACGTTCTTTGCTTCACGGAAACATGGCTCACTCGAGACGCGCTATTGGAGTCGGTACAGCCAGCTGGTTTCTTCACACATCGCGCCGACAGAAACAAACATCTTTCTGGTAAGAAGAGGGGCGGGGGGGTATGCCTTATGATTAACGAGACGTGGTGTGATCATAACAACATACAGGAACTCAAGTCCTTCTGTTCACCTGACTAGAATTCCTCACAATCAAATGTCGACCGCATTATCTACCAAGAGATTTCTCTTCGATTATAATCACAGCCGCATGTATTCCCCCCCAAGCAGACACATCGATGGCCCTGAACGAACTTTATTTGACTCTATGTAAACTGGAAAACCACATATTCTGAGGCTGCATTCATTGTAGCTGGGGATTTTAACAAGGCTAATCTGAAAACAAGACTCCCTAAATTCTATCAGCATATCGATTGTGCTACCAGGGCTGGTAAAACCCTGGATCATTGTTATTCTAACTTCTGCGACGCATATAAGGCCCTCCCCCGCCCTCCTTTTGGAAAAGCTGACCACGACTCCATTTTGTTGCTCCCTGCCTATAGACAGAGACTAAAACAGGAAGCTCCCGCTCTCAGGTCTGTTCAACGCTGGTCCGATAAATCTGATTCCATGCTTCAAGATTGCTTCGATCACGTGGATTGGGATATGTTCCGCATTGCGTCAAACAACAACATTGACGATTACGCTGATTCGGTGAGCGAGTTCATTAGCAAGTGCATCGGCGATGTCGTACCCACAGCAACTATTAAAACATTCCCCAACCAGAAGGGTCTACAGTCAATCACGGATTACAAAAAGAAAACCAGCCCGTTGCGGACCAGGATGTCTTGCTCCCAGACAGACTAAACAACTTCTTTGCTCGCTTTGAGGACAATACAGTGCCACTGACACGGCCCGCTACCAAAACCTGCAGACTCTCCTTCACTGCAGCCGACGTGAGTAAAACATTTAAACGTGTTAACCCTCGCAAGGCTGCAGGCCCACACACTGGCTGGTGTGTTTACGGACATATTCAATCAATCCTTATCCCAGTCTGCTGTTCCCACATGCTTCAAGAGGGCCACCATTGTTCCTGTTCCCARGAAAGCTAAGGTAACGGAGCTAAACGACTACCGCCCTGTAGCACTCACTTCCGTCATCATGAAGTGCTTTGAGAGACTAGTCAAGGACCATATCACCGCCACCCTACCGGACACCCTAGACCCACTCCAATTTGCTTACCGCCTCAATAGGTCCACAGATGACGCAATCGCAACCACACTGCACACTGCCCTAACCCATCTGGACAAGAGGAATACCTATGTGAGAATGCTG
>NC_036860.1:44968982-45032694 GCF_002910315.2 Salvelinus sp. IW2-2015 | reverse complement strand
CTATCATCCAGAAGGCGAGGTCAGTACAGGTGCATCAAAGCAGGGACCGAGAGACTGAAACACAGCTTCTATCTCAAGGCCATCAGACTGTTAAACAGCCACCACTGACATTGAGTGGCTGCTGCCATTCATGTAAAAAATGTAAATTCATGTAAATTCTTGGGACGACTCTCTTCTATGTATACATCAATGATGTCGCTCTCGCTGCTGGTGATTCGTTGATCCACCCCTACGCAGACGACACCATTCTGTATACATCTGGCCCTTCTTTGGACACTCTGTTAACTAACCTCCAGATGAGCTTCAATGCCATACAACTCTCCTTCCTTGGCCTCCAACTGCTCTTAACTCTACGGACCACCCATCCCGGATCCGGGATCATTCTCATCAGAAACGCTGACTAGAATAGCCTAGCCTAGCGCCACAGGGATATAATATAATATAATTTCATGAAATCACAAGTCCAATACAGCAAATGAAAGATAAACATCTTGTGAATCCAGCCAACATGTCCGATTTTTAAAATGTTTTACAGCGAAAACACAACATATTTATGTTAGCTCACCACAATATCCAAAAACACACCACCATTTTTTCACAGAAAAGATAGCTTTCACAAAACCCACAAATAGAGATAAAATTAATCACTAACCTTTGAAGAACTTCATCAGATGACAGTCATATGACATCATGTTATACAATACATKTATGTTTTGTTCGATTATGTGCATATTTATAGCCAGAAATCGTGGTTTTACATTGGCGCCATGTTCAGCAATGGCTCCAAAATAGCGAAAGTAATTACAGATAGCAACGTGAAATACAGAAATACACATCATAAACTTTGATGAAAGATACATGTTTAACATATAATTAAAGATACACTGGTTCTTAATGCAACCGTTGTGTTAGATTTAAAAAATAACTTTAGTAAAAAGCACAGCATGCAATAATCTGAGACAGCGCTCAGCCATTCTCCGCCATGTTGGAGTCAACAGAAATACGAAATTACATCATAAATATTCCCTTACCTTTGATGATATTTCATCAGAATGCAGTGCCAGGAATCCTAGTTCCACAATAAATCGTTGTTTTGTTTTATAATGTCCATTACTTCTGTCAAATTAGCAACTTTGGCTAGCATGTGTAGTACACGTGTCCAAACACTTGCGCAATTGAACGAAAACGTTGAACGAAAACTTCAAAATGTGGTATTACAAGTCGAATAAACTGGTCAAACTCAGTTGAGAATCAATTTCAGGATGTTTTTCTCATATAATATCCAATAACGTCCCAAACGGAGCATTTCTTCATGTCTCTAACGTAGTGCAGACAAAGAACATCAATGCCCTCTGTGCGTGGCCAAGAACTGGTATCTGCCTGACCTGTCACTCCAAAGGATCTCATCCGGTCCCACATGAAGCTATATGCTTCATTCCACGTTCTACTGCCTGTTGACATCTAGTGGAAGGCGTATGAAGTGCATACAGATCCATAAATATAGGCAATTGAATAGGCGATGCCTTTCACAGCGACCCATTTCAGAATTTTACTTCCTGTTTGGAAGTTTGCTGCCATATGAGTTCTGTTTTACTCACAGATATAATTCAACACAGTTTTTAGCAACTTCAGAGTGTTTTATCTATATAGTGGATACTAATATGGCCATATCATATGATCTAAGGACAGAGTAAGAGGCGTTTAATTTGGGCAGCAAATTCATCAAATATGTTTAAAATGTCGCCGCTATCCCTAAATGCAAGTAAAACGAATGCTGTCTTCAAGCCTTGCTGCCCGCACTCTGCCGCCCGTCCCAGCATCACTAACTCTGGACGGTTCTGACTTAGCATATCGTGGACAACTACATAACCTAGGTGTCTGGTTAAGACTGTAAACTCTCCTCCAGACTCACATTAAACATCTCCAATCAAAAATGAAAGATCTAGAATCAGCTTCCTATTTCGCAAACAAGCATCCTTCACTCATGCTGCCAGACATAACCTCGTAAAACTGACCATCCTACCGATCCTCGACTTCGGCGATGTCATTTACAAAATAGCCTCCAACACTCTACTCAACAAATTGGATGCAGTCTATCACAGTGCCATCCGTTTTGTCACCAAAGCCCCATATACTACCCACCACTGCGACCTGTATGCTCTCGTTGGCTAGCCCTCGATTCATACTCGTCGCCAAACCCACTGGCTCCAGGTCATCTAAAAGTCTCTGCTAGGTAGAGCCCTGCCTTATCTCAGCTCACCGGTCACCATAGCAGCACCCACCCATAGCACGCGCTCCAGCAGGTATATCTCACTGGTCACCCCCAAAGCCAATTCCTCCTTTGGCCGCCTCTCCTTCCAGTTCTCTTCTGCCAATGACTGGAAAGAACTGCAAAAATCACTGAAGCTGRAAACTCATATCTCCCTCACTAGCTTTAAGCACCAGCTGTCAGAGCAGCTCACAGATCACTGCACCTGTACATAACTTATCTGTAAATAGCCCATCCAATCTACCTCATCCCCATACTGTATTTTTTTCTTCATCTTGTTCCTTTGCACCCCAGTATCTCTACTTGCGCATTCATCTTCTGCACATCCTACCATTCCAGCGTTTAATTGCTTTAATGTAATTACTTCGCCACCATGGCCTATTTATTGCCTTATCTCTCTTATCCTACCTCATTTGCACATGCTGTATATATATTTTTCTACTGTATTATTGATTGCATGTTTGTTTATTCCATGTGTAACTCTGTGTTGTTGTATGTTTCAAAGTGCTTTGCTTTATCTTGGCCAGGTCGCAGTTGCAAATGAGAACTTGTTCTCAACTAGCCTACCTGGTTAAATAAAGGTGAAATTTCAGTTTCAATTTCAATTTCAGCGCAACTGAACAGGACGTTTGATTCAATAAATCTTTTCAATCACGTGGTGTTGTTGTTACTCGACTGTGTTGAGTTAATTTCCGTTAATTCTCTGAGTGAAAAGATGTGGTAGGGCGACATTATCATACCTCCCAACATGCTTTGTAGCAGGTTGGTTTTTAGAATAGTTGGTTTTAATATCTCATGCACATTGATTGATTATTTTATCTCATACTATACAAAGATAAATAACTTATGCCAGCTGAGGCATCCTCGGTAGACTCGGCAACGGACACTTGACAGGCCAACCGGGTCTTGTAAACTCGTCAAGCCAGCTGAKGCATGGAAGCCTGACGAGCCAGCTGAGGCGTCCCCGGATGCTCCAGTAGCGACACCTGGACCCGTGTCACCCAAACTAACAAAAAAAACACTCCCTGATGCTTCGCTTTGGTGAGGCGTTATTCTGTAACCTTTACACTGGGAGTCGGGAAGTAAGTTCAGGGAGTGTATTTAGTAAATACATTTACATAGAACAAAACAAGAAACACGGGGCTATTCGATGCTAATGCAGTGCGCCGCAGGATGTTTTTGTGCTGGTCAAGGACAGTCAGGTCTGGAGTGAACCAAGGGCTATATCTGTTCCCGTTTCAATTTTTTTTAAATGGGACATGCTTTTTTAAGATGGTGAGGAAAGCACTTTTAAAGAATAACCAGGCATCCTCAACTGACGGAATGATGTCAATATCTTTCCAGGATACCCGGGCCAGGTTGATTAGAAAGGCCTGCTCGCTGAAGTGTTTTAAGTCGCTCTGGATAAGAGCGTCTGCTAAATGACTTAAATGTAAATGTAGGGAGCATTTGACAGTGATGAGGGGTGGTCGTTTCACCGCGGACCCATTACGGACGCAGGCAATGAGGCAGTGATCGCTGAGATCCTGGTTGAAGACAGCAGAAGTGTATTTAGAGGGCAGGTTGGTCAGGATGATATCTATGAGGGTGCCCGAGTTTACGGATTTGGGGTTGTACCTGGTGGTTCCATGATAATTTGGGTGAGATTGAGGGCATATCTTAGATTGTAGAATGGCCGGGGTGTTAAGCATATCCCAGTTTAGGTCACCTAACAGTACAAACTCTGAAGATAAATGGAGGGCAATTAATTCACATATGGTGTCCAGGGTGCAGCTGGGGGCTGAGGGGGGTCTGTAACAAGCGGCAACAGTGAGAGACTTATTTCTGGAAAGGTGGATTTTTAAAAGTAGAAGCTCAAACTGTTTGGGCACAGACCTGGATAGCATAACAGAACTCTGCAGGCTGTCTCTGCAGTAGATTGCAACTCCATCCCTTTTGGCAGTTCTATCTTGGCGGAAAATGTTAKAGTTGGGGATGGAAATTTCAGAATTTTGGTGGCCTTACTAAGCCAGGATTCAGACACGGCTAGGACATCAGGGTTGGTGGAGTGTGCTAAAGCAGTGGGAAAAAAACTAATTTAGGGAGGAGGCTTCTGATGTTAACATGCATGAAACCAAGGCTTTTACGGTTACTGAAGTCAACAAATGACTGTACCTGGGGAATAGGAGTGGAACTGGGGGCTACAGGGCCTGGGTTAACCTCTACATCACCAGAGGAACAGAGGAAGAGTAGGATAACGGTACGGCTAAAGGCTAGCAAAACTGGTCGTCTAGTGCGTTGGGGACAGAGAATAAAAGGAGCCGATTTCTGGGTGTGGTAGAATAGATTCAAGGCATAATGCACAGACAAGGGCATGGTAGGATGTGAGTACAGTGGAGGTAAACCTATGTGTTGCGTGATGATAAGAGAGGTTTTGTCTCTGGAGGCATCAATTAACATAGGTGAGGTCTCCTCATGTGTGTGGGGTGGGACGAAAGAGCTATCTAAGGCAATTTGAGCATGTCACGCCCTGACCTTAGAGATCCTTTTAATTCTCTATTTTGGTTAGATCAGGGTGTGACTAAGGTGGGAAATCKAGTTTTCCTATTTCTTTGTTTGGCCTTCTATGGTTCCCAATCAGAGGCAGCTGTCTATAGTTGTCTCTGAYTGGGGATCATACTTAGGCAGCCTTTTCCCACCTTAGTTTGTGGGATCTTGATTTTGTATAGTTGCTGTGTAGCCTGCAGAACTTTACGATCGTTTTGTATTTTGTAAGATGTTCGCCTACCACGCTGCACCTTGGTCTCCTCATTCAAACGACGAGCGTAACAGAGCGGGACTGAGGGCTCTACAGTGAAATAAAACAATATAAACTAGCCAAAACAGCAGTAGACAAGGCATATTGACATTAGAGAGAGGCATAAAGCAATCATAGGTGTTGATCAGGAGAGCTAAGACAACAATGGGTAAATGGCGAAGAAAGGGCAGAGCTGGTCAGTTAGATACATACAGGACCTGAGTTCGAGGCTGGGGCCGACAGGTAAACAAAATGAGGTACCGTGTTATTGAAACAGTCCAGGGGGCATCAGCTGTGTAGCCAAGTGATCATAGGGTCAAAAGAGTAGCAATGGGTTAGATAGGGTGCTATACGGTATTCCTGATGGAAACCAGGTAGCTAATCTAGCTAAAGATGATCCAAGATGGCGTAGCAGTGTAGGCGTGTTTTGTTTCGTCCTCTCGTGTACTTTAGTATTTTTCGTATWTTTTGTATATATTTAAAAAAAAAAATCTATCACTTTTCGATTTTTAATTCGATTATACCTTCCGGTAACCTACCTCACCCAATGTGATACGGAATCGCTATTATTTTTTAACTTTTTTAACTTTGGAACACATTCAAGAACCCCCAGTAGCTAACCAGCTAATCAGCTACTAGCTATTTAGTCMTTTTTAGCCACTGCTAGCAGCTTTTACCTTCTGCACAGACACCAGCCCTGTTATTAGCCTGGATATTACTCACCAATTTACCAGCATCGGACTGTCTCTCSACAACAACGCCGGATTCCTGCCGTAATCCCTGAGCCACTACTTCTGATCCTCACAGCTAGCTTGTAGCTAGCGCCACTGCCACGAAGCTAGCACAGTTAGCAAACAATTTCTACAATACCTCTTTCGCAATCTGGCTTGGATTCTCTGTCGACACGGCCCGCCGCGCACCACGTCTGGTCGCCGACGAATACCCCTTCCGCTGTGCGTCAAACCGGCCTCCGTCTGAGCAGACCCCCTGTCTGAGCAGACACCCCGGGTACTAACTTTAAAACGGCGTGCTAGCGTAGTGGCGGCTTTCCTGCTCCATCTACGGCTGCCCCCCGGACACTGATATCACTTGGCTACATAGCTGATGCCTGGCTGGAACTGGTCCATTATTCACGGTACTCCATTCTGTTGATTCTGTTTATTTGTGTTTTATCTGTCGGCTCTGTGTTTTAACTCAGGCTCTGTGTAGTTAATCCGACCCTCTCTGCCTAGTCATCGCATTTTACTGCGTTGCTGGTTAGCTGATAGCTGCTGTTATCTACCTGTTGTTTTAGCTAGCTTCCCATCAGACCTGCAATTACTTTAGCCTTAGTATGTTCTCTCTCAAATATCAATATGCCTTGTATAACTGTTGTTCAGGCTAGTTATCATTGTTTTGGTTTGCAATGGAGCCCGTAGTTCCACTCCCCGTACTCTGATACCTCCTTTGTCCCACTCCGACACATGCGGCTGACCTCACCCCTTTAGACCAGCATGTCAGAGATACAACTTCTATCATCACTCCAGTGCCTGGGCTTGGCCTCGCTGTACCGTGCCCCACTACCCCTGTCTGCACATTACGCACGAATCTATTCTACACGCCCTAAATCTGCTCCTTTTATTCCCTTGTCCCAAGCTCTAGAGCGACCAGTTTTGTAGCTTAGCCGCACCCTCATCCTACTACTCCTATGTTCCTCGGGTGATGTGGAGGTAAACCCAGGCCCTGCATGTCCAGGACCCTCATTTGTTTGACTTTGTGATTGGAAAAGCCTTGGTCTCATCCATGTTCAACATCAGAAGCCTCTCCCTAAGTTTTGTTTTTACTCAACGTGCTTTAGCACACTCTGCCAACCCTGATGTCCTTGCCCGTGTCTGAATCTGGCTTAGGAGGACAGCCTACAAAATTCGGAGATTTCATACCCATATAACACTTCAGTCAAGATAGAACTGCCAAAGGGGGAGGAGTTGCAGATCTAACTGGCAGAGATAGCCTGCCAAGGTTCTGTCATACTTTCAGTTATGCGGCCCAACAGTTGAACTTCTAATTCTAAATTAAATGCATTCCAGAATAAGTCTCTCACTTGTTGCCGCCTCTACGGCCCTCAGCTCGCCGCTGTGCCGCTGGACACCGAGATGCGTGAATGAGTCACACCCCATCTAAGCTTCAGACGTTTGTCTGTTAGGTACCTAAACGGGATATGCTTAACACCCGGAGGTCCTACAGATCTTAAAGGCTGATGCCGCTCATACTCACACATCTCAAGGAACCACCAGGGTACCAACCCAAATCCGTAAGGCATGGGCACCTAATAGACTTATCCTGACCAACTGCCTCCAATACAACCGTCTGCTGTTCAATCGAGATCTCAGCGATCAGTGCTCATTGCCTGTATCCATTGGCTGAGCGGGGTCGCGAGTCAAACGACCACTCATCACTGATCAAAACGCTCACTAAACACTTCTAGCAGCAGCACGCCTATCTAATCGACCTGGGCCGCGGTACCCTGGTCAGTTAGAGGGATGCCTCGTCATCTCTAGGTGTAAAAGGTTACTCCTCACCCATATTAGATCGTCATGCTCCGTTCAACTAACAATGCAAACTAAGAACAGATATAGCCCGTGGTTCACCGTTCAGCAGCCCATGTGAGCTGCTCGACAGCACGAAAAACGTCATGTGGGAACTGCAATAGCAGCGAAAGGAGATCGCCCCCTGACTGAATTGCAACACTAGTTCGTGGAAGTTCAGGACGCAATATACGCAGTGCAGTCAGGAAAGCAGAAGGCCAGCCTTTTTTCAAAGCAGAAATTGATTCCATGTAGCATCAACTCCAAAAAGTTCTGGGATACTGTAAAGTCCATGGAGAACAAGAGCACCTCCTCCCGCTGCCACTGCCTGAGGCTAGGTAACACGCGTCACCCACCGATGAAATCGTGAGTATAATCGAAGAGCTATCATACAAGCATTCTCAACCGGACTGGCATGCCTTCTGGGGCCTAGGCGACTCCAACCGTTGGCCAACAGCTCCACCCCCGCCCCCCCCCCCCCCGCTGCTACTCGCCCAAGCCTCCCAGCTTCTCCTTTACCAAATCAGATAGCAGATGTTCTGAAAGAGCTGCAAAACCTGGCCCCATCAAATCAGCTGGGCTAGACAATCCTGGACCCTATTTCTGAAACTGTCGCGCCATTCGTAGCACCCTATTACCAGCCTGTTCAACCTCGTCCTTCGTATCATCTGAGATCCCAAGGTGGAAAGCTGCCGCGGGTACCATCCCTCTTCAAAGGGGGAGACACCCTGGACCCAACAGTTACAGACCTATATCCATCGTGCCTGCATATCTAAGGTCTTCAAAGCCAAGTCAACAAACAGATCACTGACCATCTCGAATCCCACCGTACCTTCTCGCTGTGCAATCGGTTTCCGAGCCGGTCACGGGTGCACCTCAGCCACGCTCAAGGTACTAAACGATATCATAACCGCCATCGATAAAGACATTACTGTGCAGCCGTCTTCATCGACCTGGCCAAGGCTTTCGACTCTGTCAATCACCATATTCTTATCGGCAGACTCAGTAGCCTCGGTTTTTCTAATGACTGCCTTGCCTGGTTCACCAACTACTTTGCAGACAGAGTTCAGTGTGTCAATCGGAGGGCATGTTGTCCGGTCCTCTGGCAGTCTCTATGGGGGTACCACAGGGTTCAATTCTCGGGTCGACTCTTTTCTCTGTATATATCAATGATGTTGCTCTTGCTGCGGGCGATTCCCTGATCCACCTCTACGCAGACGACACCATTCTGTATATTTCTGGCCCTTCTTTGGAACATGTGCTATCTAACCTCCAAACAAGCTTAATGCCATACAACACTCCTTCCGTGGCCTCCAACTGCTCTTAAACGCTAGTAAAACCAAATGCATGCTTTTCAACCGTTCGCTGCCTGCACCCGCACGCCCGACTAGCATCAACACCTGGACGGTTCCGACCTAGAATATGTGGACATCTATAAGTACCTAGGTGTCTGGCTAGACTGCAAACTCTCCTTCCGGACTCATCAAACATCTCCAATCCAAAATCAAATCTAGAGTCAGCTTTCTATTTCGCAACAAAGCCTCCTTCACTCACGCCGCCAAACTTACCCTAGTAAAACTGACTATCCTACCGATCCTCGACTTCGGCGATGTCATCTACAAATAGCTTCCAATACTCTACTCAGCAAACTGGATGCAGTTTATCACAGTGCCATCCGTTTTGTCACTAAAGCACCTTATACGACCCACCACTGACCTGTATGCCCTAGTCGGCTGGCCTCGCTACATGTTCGTCGTCAGACCCACTGGCTCCAGGTCATCTACAAAGTATGCTAGGTAAAGTGCCGCCTTATCTCAGTTCACTGGTCACGATGGCTACACCCCGTAGCATGCGTCTCGCAGGTGTATCTCACTGATCATCCCTAAAGCCAAAACCTCATTTGGCCGCCTTTCTTCCAGTTCTCTGCTGCCTGCGACTGGAACGAATTGCAAAAATCTCTGAAGTTGGAGACTTTTATCTCCCTCAACAACTTTAAACATTGCTATCTGAGCAGCTAACCGATCACTGCAGCTGTACATAGTCCATCGGTTATGCCACCCAATTTACCTACCTCACCCCATACTGCTTTTTTATTTACTTTTCTGCTCTTTTGCACACCAGTATCTCTACTTGCACATGATTCATTGATGATTTATCACTCCAGTGTTAATCTGCTAAATTGTATTATTCGATTTATTGCCTACCTCATGCCTTTTGCACACATTGTATATAGATTTCTTTTTTTCTACCATGTTATTGACTTGTTTATTGTTTACCATGTGTAACTCTGTGTTGTCTGTTCACACTGCTATGCTTTATCTTGGCCAGGTCGCAGTTGCAAATGAGAACTTGTTCTCAACTAGCTACCTGGTTAAATAATAAAGGTTAAATAAAATAAATAAATAAATAAAAATTCACTACTACACTGGGCGAGCAAGGGACACAGCATTCAGAAAAAGCTAACGGGCCAGGGCTAGTGGATGGTTCTGCGGCGATCACGTCGGCAGTCCAATCATGATGGATTGGCGGGGCTCCATGTTGACAATAAAGGGTCCAGGCCAATTGGCAAAGGAGGTAATTGTAGCCCTAGAATTAGTTGGTATATGGGCCTAGCTCGAGGCTAGCTGGTGCTTACTTCGGGACAGAGGCGTTAGCTAACAGTAGCCACTCGTTTTCCAGCTAGCTAGCTAGCTAGCAGCTAGCTAGTAGTAATGATCCAGTGTAATGATCCAGAGCGGCAGGAATCCGGTGATATGGTAGAGAGAAGCGGTCCGATATGCTCAGGGTTGATATCGCGCTGTGCAGACTGGCAGGTGATTGTCCGAGCTAAGGCTGGCTGATTCTGGGGGAAAAAGGCGAGGACAGCTAGCCGTGGCTAACAAAGACTAGTAGCTAGTTAGCTGGCTAGCTCCTGATGGAAGTTCCAGTTATAAGGAATAAAAATAGAAGATCCGTACCACATTGGGTGAGGCAGGTTGCAGGAAAGTATATTTAGTTCGTAGATAGAAGTGAGATTAAGATATACGAAATATACGGCTATTTATAAGGGATAAGACAAAGACAGATATACACGTCCTACTGCGCCGCCATCTTGGAAACTATCATTAACTACACTATATATACAAAAGTATGGGACACCCCTTCAAATTAGTGGATTCAGCTATTTCAGCCACACCCGTTGCTGAGAAGTGTATAAAATCAGTCACACAGCTATGCAATCTCCATAGACAAACATTGGTAGTAGAATGACCTTACTGAAGAGCATAGTGACTTTCAACGTGGCACCTTCATAGGATGCCACATTTCAGTTCGTCAGTTYGTAATTTCTGCCCTGCTACAGTACAGCTGCCCCAGTCAACTGTAAGTGCTGTTATTGTGAAGTGGAAATGTCTAGGAGCAACAACAGCTCAGACGCGAAGTGGAAGTTAACACAAACTCACAGAACGGGACCACCGAGTGTAGAAGCACGTAGCCTGTAAAAATTGACTGTCCCCGGTTGCAACACTCACTACCGAGTTCCAAACTGCCTATGAAAGCACAAGAACTGTTTGTCGGGATCTTCATGAAATTGGTTTCCATGGCCGAGCAGCCGCACATAAGCGTAAAATCACAATGCGCAATGCCAGGCGTCAGCTGGAGTAGTGTAATGCTCGCTGCCATTGGACTCTGGAACAGTGGAAGCACATTCTCTGGAGTGATAAATCACGCTTCACCATCTGGCAGTCCGACAGATTAATCTGAGTTTCGTGGATGCCAGGAGAACGCTACCTGCTCGAATGCATAGTGTCAACTGTAAAGTTTGGTGGATGACGAATAATTGTCTGAGGCTGTTGTTCATGGTTTGGGCGAGGCCCCTTAGTTCCAGTGAAGGGAAATCTTAACGCTACAGGATACAATGACATTCTAGACAATTCTGTGCTTCCAACTTTGTGGCAACAGTTTGGGGGAGGCCCTTTCCTGTTTCAGCATGACAATGTCCCCGTGCACATAGCGAGGTCCATACAGAAATGGTTTGTCGAGATCGTGTGGCATAACTTGACTGGCCTGCGCAGAGCCCTGACCTTGACTGCGAGCCAGGCATAATCGCCAAACATCAGTGCCTGACCGCTCTTGTGGCTGAATCGAAGCAAGTCCCCACAGCAATGTTCCAACATCTAGAGGAAAGCCTTCCCAGAAGAGTGGAGGCTGTTTTAGCAGCAAAGGGTGGCCACCTCCATATTAATGCCCATGGTTTTGGAATGAGATGTTAAACGAGCAGGTGTCCACATACCTTTGGAAATATAGTGTATTTGAACAATCTATAAATCTTGGTATTCCAGACATGACTCAGTTCCTAATTGTTAAGCTCTCATTCAGTGACTCATACCTGTCTCACCCACGCTGCCCTATTTATATTTGAGTCATTTAGCAGACGCTCTTATCCAGAGTGACTTACAGTTAGATGAATTGCTCAAGGGCACATCGACAGATTTTCCCCCTGGAACAGGCTAATACTAATGTCAACACTTGCTACAGTGGTCACTAACAGTAAGCCAGGCCTGGAGTTCCACCCTAGTACCCATGCCCCCTTCTCTGGCCAGCAGAGCCCAAACATTTTGTCTGTGAAGGGCTGGGTGTGTCTGCCTTGGGGTCTGAAGCCATAGTGAGGAGGATGTGGAGGGCCGTTATATGATTTACCGGGTACAATCTTCTTCTGCTTGGGCACTGGAGGACGCCACAAAGGAGCAGCTGGGTAGATCACCTGATATGTGTGGAGATTTTAGGGGAAGGTAGGGGGAGGACGKGTTTCCCTGAGGCCACTATACTCATCTGAGGATGAACCGGAGTGGTAGTCAGAAGTCACCCTCTCCACAGTGCTGGTCACCTTCTTAGTTACATCCTCATCACCAAAGAAACTGGCCACCTTGAACGCATGGTTCTTCTCTCCATACATGCAACACACTTCCCCTGAGCAGGCCAAGGTTCTTGTACTGAACCCCACTCTCCTGGCAAGCTCGCAGCAGCTCTGGATCCTCCCTCTGCAACCTGTTCAGCCTATTACACCTGAAGTCCTTTGCTGGGGTTGTCAGGGTACCAATGCACCCTGAATTCTCCTGCAGGGCAACAGTCAACCGCTCCACAAACATGTCCACTTTCTAGGTCTCCAACTTTTTTACCTTCTTGATCAGTCTTTTCAGGAAAACACCACTGCTGCAATCTCCTTTTCCATCATGTTTCACTGATGTGCTGTAATGATGGTCCAAATTCGTAATTGCTGCTCATCAACATTTGGACAACTATAAATCAGCTCAGACTGATGCAACCCAAGCCAAGGGCTTGTGACCACTAAAACAACCTCATAGCTAGTTGTCTGTCTTGTGCAACTCATGCTGAATCATTTGAAAACAGGAAACGCTGGGACTTATTCTTTGCTAATGGCCTTCATCATGCATGTATTACTCTCATTAAAATGTTGGCTTGGCCTTTAGCATGCGCTAAGCCTGCGCCAGTAACCCCTAAGGATACACGTGGCTCTGTGGCTGTTCTGCAGGCTGTGACATAGCAGCCTACAGTAGCACCTGTGTACCTACCCAATGCCTGAAATGCTAAAAAGAGAGAAACCATGGTTTTATGGGGAGGCATCATCTGATGGAACAGTTCCAATGCCTCCCATCGAACATGCCTCTCCTATAGATATGCACCTGCGCAAATGTCATTTGGTTCAGAAAATACTGCACATTTTGTATGACATACAGTGTAATGAATAAATACTAGATAGAAAACATAAGACTTTATAAAAAACAGACACAACTGAGCGAAGCAGCAGGCTTGAGCGAAATAAGCTTTTTGTGCTTTTGGAACATTTCTGGGAACTTTTATTTAAGATAATGAAACTTGGGACCAACACATGTTGCGTTTATATTTTTGTACAGTTTACATAAGTTTGCTTTCTGACCCTTCACCCTATTTGGGCACAAAATATTTTTATTGTCCCCCACGATGAAGGGGAGAGGACTTTGGATCTTTCTCCGTCCATTAGTACGTTAGTCACATGATATCTCAGACAGTACTGGCCCGATTTTGACTAAACTTGAGTGAATTATGCGTCTTGCCATAGAGATCCGGCATTTACAAAATTACACTGATTGGCCCAAGGTAGGAGATATAGTGATTAACTGAAATCTGTTAGTCACGCGATATCTCAATTGGCACAAGGGGGTTGCTGCGTCATTCGTGAGGGACGACATGTTTACTGTTGCCTTGTTTAACCTTTAATTATCCAGGTTAGTCTGTTTCATTGAAATAACATCTCTGTTGCAAGAGAGAACGGGGATGAATGTGAACCTTAGAACAAAACCAATAAATAGCGAGCAGAGACATAGAATCATAATATGTAATTTATTGTACTGTATGTCCCAGGTTTCTATGTGAGGAAACTATTCTATCTACACCATGTTGTTTCCAGCTCTTAGATTACATATTAACTGAAACACGACGTGCAAAGGTAGCACACGTCCAGAGCTCTGCCCAGTGATACTACCGTCTCAGAGCAGGGAGTGTTTATTACACAGGAAGAATGGCTCAGGGACTTCAGATTGATTACCACTACCGAAAACTTCACTGGGGTTTTTGATAAAAAATTTTTTACCTAATTTCCACACATTTGTATACCTTCTACAGTACATGCATTGGTACTTGCTCAACTAAATACAGGGACAAAACTGAGATGCACAAGATACATGATCAAATCGAATTTAAATCAATTCTTGTATTTTGTGGTTTTGTCTTGAGTTTATTTGCATTTAATTCATAGTTTTCACTATCTAATGTGTTAGATCATTCTAATCTTGTATTCTCGCAGCCCAAGAAGAATGTTCTCAGTCATTGAACCCAGAAACTCTTTTGATTGCAAAAGGCCCATAGAATTCACAAAACTAAGAGTAATAATAATAATAATAATATATTTATTTTATATAGCATTTTTCATAATAAAATAATCTCAAAGAAGCTTAAAAACAAAAAACTAAATGACATGTAGTTCTTGGGCTGGACAATAGTCTTCGGCAGAGTGTTAATCTGATAAAATCCCTATCTATGAAAACAAACAATCTACTGTAATTATTGAGGCAGGAAATACACACATTTCCTAAAAACACTAGAAAACCTGCTGGGAAAATGGGATAGTGATTGTGTGTGTTTAGTGTTGAACAGCGTGTTGATTCGATGAGAAGGAGCTGGTACAGATTAGCTATGTTGTAATTCTTTGGTGGAACAGATTTGTTCTGACTTGCCTCTAGAGTCTAAACTGTAAACAGGGTGCCATTTCAGATCCATCTAGAGTCTAAACTGTAAAAACGTCCATATCTGTTCTGTGAACCTTTTTTAATGAGGTTTGTAGTAGAAAATAATAATTACATTTCATATATTTTTTGTCACCCAGTGCATTTTTCAGACTTGTCTGATCAGACTCTAACGGCATGGTGACTCAAAGGAAAGACTAATTGTAATGTTTTTGGGGAGATTAATCCTTGCATTAAGTGTTTGACTCTTGGATAACGCATACTCCTGACCAACACACACAGTTTGTTTGCCCTGGACATTAGTGCCTTCCATGCTCTGTGGGAATTCCACATCAGTTTGCAGTTTCATGTCAACACAACTGCCAGACATCGTTATACTCCTACATACTCACATGGCAGTGAGTCAATATTGCCTAGCCTATGTACTACACATTTTACAAGTGAGACAAAGAAGAGAGGTCTCTTAGTAAAGCTTTCAAACAATCAAAAACAACCTTCTACAATCTTACAAATTGATATTTTGACTTGGGGCTGTTTGCTCTTACTCCTCAAACACTTTGATTGAACCTAGTACTTTACAGTACATCTTGAATGTTGTTCACTAGGTCATTCAGGTAAATATGCTGTCTCTTTATTGGCAGTAAACCAACAGTGACGTAGCTCACTACTACTATCTGACACATCTCAAAAGTACATRACCCAACACCTGTATCTCTGACTAGTTACGATTATGCTCCATCATGATAAGATATATAAAACTGGTGGCAGACATGGTATCAAAACCATTAATCATTCATGGGTGTTTCTTTACTTTACTATTTTTCCACTGTATTCATCACTAAACAAGCATAGCATGCTACTGTAGAAGTGTTGGGTGTGTTGTAAACCTGAGATTTCTTTCTGTTAACACTGCCACCCTGAGCTTAGATTATGAATAACATAACTCTGAGCATCAATTGGTAAAGGTTTTAACATTTACCAACTAAACAAACTAAATATATAGTCAATTGTGATTCTGTCATCCAGAATCATCAGATTGAGTATTTTTGTAAAACTACAGTAGGTTCTGGCTATCGATTAGATAACAGATTACATAAAACAAAAGACATATGTTAATTTATTATGTAGCTATAATGGTAGATTGGAACATATCATTTAATCAGACAAGACAGGTTATGAATGATTATTACATGGCCTATCGCATCATCCAAAAAAAGCTATTTTCACCGGCTTTATCACTTTATCACAGTAGACAAGTGTTCCTAAAACACACAGGTGATTTTATTTAAGCAGTTTAGATTGATCGTGAACATCAAGGTCACTAGAAACAAGGCGCCCTTATCAGTAATAACCATCCACCTTCCAACTTTTACAAGCAGTGATTTAAGGTCATTAAATACATTGTAATTTCTAAATGACTACTTATCTCTCCTTCATATGGTGCTGCTGAACATATAAACATTATTGTAACCTAATCTGAGATTTGAGAACAAAAACCATGTGAATGTAACCCTAATTAAAACAGTGATATGCATGTGTCACAATATCTGAGCATGTAGCAGTTCAGGTACTCCATAAGGTTCATGGGTTCTTGTATCACACTCTGTATCCACTTCATATCTGTGTTATTCCATTACTTAAGAAAATAATACAGTATATTATTCCCATACATAAGTACATTAGATTTTCACATTTGAAGATCAAAGTCACATGAAGTTTCACATAGCCACATCCCCAAAATGCTGCATTGTAAGCTACAGTATTTCCCCAATATGTTTACATTTGTGACCCGTAAGAGTTAAACAAATAAAACTGGAGGGTGTTTTTGCAGGAAAACCTTTCACAGGACAGGATCCTTTGGMAAATGAACATAACCTGAAACTGAAATATGGCAATCCATGCCATCTAGTGGCCATTAGAAAAGATATGCATGAACTGAACGGTACAGTAGATACTAACAGGTTCAAAAGTGTCATCCTTCAGGCAAATGTGTGTAATTTAAATGATGATAATATGATCATTGATCATATAATAATTTAAATATTGCAGACATGCAGATGCCTGTWTTCATTGCTAAGACAAAGTATAGATATCAATTGACAAATCCATCCAAAAACAAACCACTCCAAATTATTTAGTCAGGGTCAGTGGTCAGTCAAAACACTATTTTCTCATCCCTCATTCCTTGCTTTGATAGCAACACCAAAGCTTGTGCAGATATACACTACCATTCAAAAGTTTGGGGTCACTTAGAAATGTCCTTGTTTTTGAAAGAAATTTTTTAAAAATTGCAGATTAAAATAACATCAAATTGATCAGAAATACAGTGTAGACATATCTGTGTAGTTCCTCTGTCCTCTGTCCAGTGTCTGTGTTCCTTTGCCCATCTTAATCTTTTATTTTTATTGGCCAGTCTGAGATATGGCTTTTTCTTTGCAACTCTGCCTAGAAGGCCAGCATCCCGTAATCGCCTCTTCACTGTTGACGTTGAGACTGTTGTTTGCGGGTACTATTTAATGAAGCTGCCAGTTGAGGACTGTTTCTCAAACTAGACACTCTAATGTACTTGTCCTCTTGCTCAGTTGTGCACCGGGGCCTCCCATTACTCTTTCTATTCTGGTTAGAGCCAGTTTCTACTGTTCTGTGAAGGGAGTAGTACACAGCGTTGTACGAGATCTTCAGTTTCTTGGCAATTTCTCACGTGGAATAGCCTTCATTTCTCAGAACAAGAATAGACTAACGAGTTTCAGAAGAAAGTTCTTTGTTTCTGGCCATTTTGAGCCTGTAATTGAACCTACAAATGCTGATGCTCCAGATACTCAACTAGTCTAAAGAATGCCAGTTGTATTGCTTCTTTAATCAGGACAACAGTTTTCAGCTGTGCTAACATAATTGCAAAATCGTTTTCTAATGATCAATTAGCCTTTTTAAAATTATAAACTTGGATTAGCTAACACAACGTGCCATTGGAACACAGGAGTGATGGTTGCTGATAATGGGCCTCTGTACGCCTATGTAGATATTCCATAAAAAATCTGTTTCCAGCTACAATAGTAATTTACAACATTAACAATGTCTACACTGTATTTCTGATCAATTTGATGTTATTTTAATGGACAAAAAATGTGCTTTTCTTTCAAAAACAAGGACATTTCTAAGTGACCCCAAACTTTTGAACGGTAGTGTATGTATTTTCGGTAAGCCTTTATGATATCTTGCGTTGTGAAATGCACTTTTTTTGTAATACTACACATGAAAATAATGACCCTGTGGAATTTCCACTATGATATAAATGGTACTGAATTTTGTGCAGTGGAACAATCCTTAGATGAAATTGTATCATATCCCTTTGATTTGTTAATAATATTAAAGTAAATCATCAAAAACACAATCTCAGAGCAACTTCAGATTTTGCAATGCAGATCCACACTTGGAATACATCAAATATATATCCAATTGAAGTCAGAGTTTTCCTGTGTGACCAATCCCTTGCAGAGGACAGAAATGGACAAGATAATTGATATTAAACCTTTTCCTGTGTCTCTGTTTCAGTCCCRTCTGTGACCAACACACTGCATCATCTAGACCAGATTCCCTCAGAGGAGGATGGATGGGTAACAAACAGTTCCCTGGTCTAAACACAACCATGACATACAGCCAGATAATGCCGACAACCTGACGTTATTATGGTTTGTGAATATGCTAAGGTGTTATATTGAATGTTATAATAGATACACCAGTATGATTTATATATATATATTTTTGCAGCATCCATATTCCAGGAAATATGTTTGAGTAAATTTAAACAAAATGTCACTACAACAACACCACCAAAATCTAATAATCTACTATATTGTGATAGATGAAAGAGAAAAATCATATAATTCCATGTAAACTCTCAATGCTATACTGTACTTGGCAAATCGTCACAGTGCAGAACCAAAGGGTCCCCGGAGTGGTAGGTTGGGGTGTAGCCTGCCTGCCCTCTGGTAGTGGGGTGCATATGTCCCATAGACAGCAGACTGGCAGGTCAGGTCAGGTTGGCAGACTGGCAGGTCAGGTCTCTGTGCTGATGCCTGTTGAATGGCAGTCACCATCCTTCATGGTCCCCTGTCACTCAGCTAGTCTTTTGTGCCTCAATGTGCAACATGGGCCACACTCCACATAGGAACTGATTGAACACATTGTAGACCAGTGTTAAGTTAGTGTTGGTATTGTGGTGCCAAATACACAAGCATATGACTGGGATGTGTTGATGAACTGGGAGGAGAGAACGCTTACCTTTACTTTTGGTCTGTGTTTGAGAAAGGTTGACCTTATCTGGAGGCTACGTGACAACAGAACATTTTCGATTTTTTTAGTGATACATTGTTGTAGGAATCATCTAATCAGTCATTACACTTAAATCATAAACTAAACTACGCAAGATACCAGTCAATTTTTCATCCAACAATGACGATGTTCTTGAAGCAGCATAAATCAATTTAAGTGGGAACAAATACAAAGAGCAGATCCTATATAAAGCCTATAGATCTATTCATGGCTTACCTGAAGAGTATGTGTAGGTAGGAGCCCAGGCCTGTGAGGATGTGCCACCAGGCATGGAACTGTGTCACCGCCCCAACAACAGGGGGCAGTCTCTGTCTGGTGGATCTAAAAGGAGAGTGGCGAGCAAAGAGAGAGAGTTTTACATTTTGATTCTGTCTACAAATGGATGTCCATATTCTGTTGGCAGCGTTTGTCATTTGGTTGTACATTTACCTGAGTGAGTCACAGGCCAGATTATCAATGTTCCACAACAGGAACCCCAGCAAAAAGACACTCAGGGAGATGTAACACACAGGTTTGAGCCAGGGATACACCCTGCAATGGAAACACATGGAGTCCGATGAGATGTATAAACACTGTTATAATATAGCCCTACTTTGTACTGTAGTTTCTGAAAATGTCATCCAGAATCACAAATATCAGGATACCAGCAGCATCCAGTGAGTGAGTGGTTATTAAACAATTGATATACATTGTAAGGATGATAAATGTACTCTTGACCACTCAGTTAATTTCCCAAACTACTGGGCCACATTTCTGCTGCCACACTGCCACTTACCATGTAACTATGAAGATAGAGCGCATCACCAAGCATGCTACAAGTGCACCATACATGACCTGAGGGGTGAGGACACACAAAGAACACGCTTTGAAAAGCAACCAAATCTAGACCTGTCATATTTTACAGTAGCATAAACCTGGTGTTTTCAGAACAGAGGTGAAATGAAGTGTGAGGTGTATAATGCACATGTTTTCAACCAGTCTGCTCAACACTAAACCTTGATAGACAACACTACTGTACAGCATGTACATATTCCAACCACCAGGTTGTGCTAAATCCATGCTCAAATAAAGACTGCAATTTTGTGACGGTTAATGGGACGTATAAATGGTCACCGTTGTTGTATTGTATCTAAATGGGTACACTGTAGCAAATCAAATACTTGCATCAGTTTGGTAAGAATCCGTTTAAATAATATGCTGACATATGCTGATATAGAGCTCATGACCACCTGCCATCTAACTGTCTCCAAGGACCACAATGGAAATAAGCCTTTGGGCTTTAATGTGTTTTTATCCTCAATCATTTTTTATGTATGTAATGTTGTCTACGGCTGGAGCAGACTACTTCTTTTAATTATCTAATAAATCAATTCCATGTCCGCTAAAACTGACTGTTGTGGGCATGTTTATGGCTAAATGTGTGAAACCATGGAGCGGTGGGGTTTAGTAAGCAGAGAGGGCTCTGAAGTGTAAACAAAGGTTGCTTTGTCACTTTGTTTCTGTTGTTGTGGAGCAACACAGACGCTTCTCTAGACTCTCAATATCCACAGCCTCACTGACTATTGTGAGGTATGCTAGGGAGGAGTTATAATACAACTGTAACCTGGAGTTGTAAGATCAGACTGAGCCATAGTCAAAAGGTGTTGTGCGAGATTGTCAATAACCCAAAGTGATAATGCTGCAAATATTAGATTCCTGAACAGAGACATTTGAACGGACATGCCACAATAGCAATCTAACTGGATCTAACAGGACCTCATGTCCGGCTGTTTCCACAGTTAGCCAGGGGCAATATGTACTAATGAAACAGTAAACTCTAAAAGCAAACAAAGAGCATGCTCACTGAAGAGCGAAAATGTACTCTCTTTCTTACCTGGTGAAAGACTGGCTCTTTCCATTGTAAGTAGACCTGGGAAAAAGAGAATTGAGATAGTGACATTAATCATTGACATATAGTCATGGGATGAAAAGGGACAAAACAGTTATGTGGGAAATATAAGACACTCACCACACTGACTGAGACACTGAAGATGAATAACAACATGATAGGGAATACACCCAGAGTGTTTTTTTGCTTGAAGCATTCATATCTGCAACAGAAGAAATGAATTAATTTCTCATTCCTCTAATGAAACACATATTTGTAATTATAGACATACTGTATACAGTAAGGCTTTTGAGAGGGATGGAGAGCAAGATGATGAAAGATGACCCAGTTAAAATGGGGGAAGTGCAAGTGGCACTGAATCAATAGACATCAGCTCTGTTACATGTCATCTATAGCCATGAAAAATGTGTGTTTTCTTGGGATAAATCAATTGTAGGATTGGATTAACTTTTAATTGATCACATGTATACTGCCCTCAAATTACTTTCAGTGGGCTTTGGGCCTGGGCTGCTCAATGGCAATGGCACTGTGAAAGTTGGAGTGTAAATTCATTATGTTGGGTACTTACAGACAGTAGACAAAGACACAGGTGCTGTAGATCATTGGCAGCTCATCCAGCAACTGTGGGGGACAGACAGCAGAGACACAGATAGTGATGTATAATGGGATGGTCGGCGCAAACCTTACTTATAAGGAGAGTTGAAAAACAGTTTCATGAGCATTCTGCAGGAAACGATGAGGTGACAATTTTTATGTCCTTAACAGCTGAAAAAGTCCATGCAATTATGAGAACACAGTGATCTATGGTGGATGCATACAGTATGCTGACAAATCATGATTTATTTTTAGATACTAAAAGTCAGCTCACCTGCATCTCATATTGCAGCGTCATATGGAAGCACCAGGAACCAATGCCAACAGCTGGAACAAAAGAAGAGATCACATCAAACAACCAGCAAGAAGCACAGACATTCAAACCCATCTTTCAAATAAAGGAAAGCATCTTGATAATGCAATTTCAGTCTAAAAAAACTCTCACTTTAAAAGACATTAGGGACAAGACTAACTTTTCCAAATCCTTGTGACTGTAAGGTTATACTATAGGTCATATGGGTCAAAGATGAGACGTGTAAATTTGGTGTCCGAAGGCCATTCATTTAACATAAAAAGATAAATATGTATGAATATTATATTAAATCACTCAACTCTTACCTTTCTTTGGACCCAGAAATATTTGTTTTGCAAACTATTAAATTAAGTTATTGAGCTCTAAAGCGTCAAAATGTTCTGCAGTGTAAATGTCCGGGTTAAAATTCTAATGACAAAGGTGTTTTCAAAATGTAGAAATTCATCCTAAAAATATAAATGAACACCCATGGCATAATTGTGTTAGTGTTTGCAACAATATATAAACCCTGTCTTTCAAAGATAACTCGTAAAAATCCAAATAACTTCACAGATCTTTATTGTAAAGGGTTTAAACACTGTTTCCCATGCTTGTTCAATGAACCATAAACAATTAATGAGCATGCAGCTGTGGAACAGTCATTAAGACACTAACAGCTTACAGACGGTAGGCAATTAAGGTCACAGTTATGAAAACTTAGGACACTAAAGAGGCCTTTCTACTGACTCTGAAAAACACCAAAAGAAAGATGCCCAGGGTCCCTGCTCATCTGCGTGAACGTGCCTTATAGGCTGACCACACCGCTCGCGCTATGTTATTCAATTATTGCACCCACACTGCTCTCGCGCGCCAATGAGCGTCTGCGTTGCCAAGTGCTAAAATAGAAATCAGTTATATTTCTGATGCAGATCGCGCTGCAAGTCCTGCATCTCCCATCTCCTCATTGGTTTGTAGAAGCAGGTACCCACGTGCCATCTCCTCATTGGTTATACCCACGTGGGTGACTGAAGACGAACGAGGTCAGTGGCGGTGATGCACCTAATTTATGAAAGTTGCCAATCGCAATATAACGTCAAGAAGAAAATAAAAAGTCTGGAAGGAAGAGAGATGACTAGAAACGATTCGGTTGACCGTTTTATGTGTGGATTAATTGTCGGAGTAGAGGACCTTGGGCATTTCAGGTAAAATAACAACTCAATGTTTATATCCCAGGACAAATTAGCTAGCAACAGCAAGCTAGCTAAATAGGACAAATTAGCTAGCAAGAGCAAGCTAGCTAGCTAAATTGCCATAAATATTTAATGCTTTTCGACCTGTTCCCAAATTAATGTAATTGGTTCAGAGTTTGTTTTGATATTTTAACCTGCGTGTCGTGATCACGTTTGGTGTGGGGGGACCAAATACATTTATGCACGATGGCGCACAATGGCGCATGCGCGCAGCCGGTGTGGGTTCCGTGTTAGGCATGCTGCAAGGAGGCATGGAGACTGCAGATGTGGCCAGGGCAATAAATTGCAATGTCCGTACTGTGAGATGCCTAAGACAGGGAGACAGGGAGACAGGACAGACAGCTGATCGTCCTCGCAGTGGCAGACCACGTGTAACAACACCTGCACAGGATCGGTACATCCGAACAGCACACCTGCAGGACAGATATAGGATGGCCACAACAACTGCCCGAGTTACACCAGGAACGCACAATCCCTCCATCAGTGCTCAGACCGTCCGCAATAGGCTGAGAGAGGCTGGACTGAGGGCTTGTAGGCCTGTTGTAAGGCAGGTCCTCACCAGACATCACTGGCAGCAACGTCGCCTATGGGCACAAGCCCACCATCGCTGGACCAGACAGGACTGGCAAAAAGTGCTCTTCACTGACGAGTCGCGGTTTTGTCTCACCAGGGGTGATGGTCGGATTCGCGTTTATCGTCAAAGGAATGAGCGTTAAACCGAGGCCTGTACTCTGGAGCGGGATCGATTTGGAGGTGGAGTGTCCGTCATGGTCTGGGGGCGGTGTGTCACAGCATCATCGGACTGAGCTTCTTGTCATTGCAGGCAATCTCAACGCTGTGCATTACAGGGAAGACATCCTCCTCCTTCATGTGGTACCCTTCCTGCAAGCTCATCCTGACATGACCCTCCAGCATGACAATGCCACCAGCCATACTGCTTGTTCTGTGCGTGATTTCCTGCATTTTTCCGCTGGCCATGTCAGTGTTCTGCCATGGCCAGCGAAGAGCCAGGATCTCAATCCCATTGAGCACGCCTGGGACCTGTTGGATCGGAGGGTGAGGGCTAGGTCCATTCCCCCCAGAAATGTCTGGGAACTTGCAGGTGCCTTGGTGGAAGAGTGGGGTAACATCTCACAGCAAGAACTGGCAAATCTGGTACAGTCYATGAGGAGGAGATGCACTGCAGTACTTAATGCAGCTGGTGGCCACACCAGATACTGACTGTTACTTTTGATTTTGACCCCCACTTTGTTCAGGTACACATTATTCCATTTCTGTTAGTCACATGTCTGTGGAACTTGTTCAGTTTATGTCTCAGTTCTGGAATCTTGTTATGTTCATACAAATATTTACACATGTTACGTTTGCTGAAAATAAACGCAGTTGACAGTGAGAGGACGTTTCTTTTTTTACTGAATTTAGAATAGTGGGCGACATACTGTATCTAAAAAAATATTTTAAAACTTGAATAACCTTTGTCCGGACTTTTGCGCTTCATCAATGTCATTCAGTATAACAAAGGTAAAAATACATTTTAAAGCATATCACATGATGGTAATCATGTGACAGTGTGTGACATCACAAAGAAGACACATTGAATACCCTCTATCAATGTGATTAGGTGAGTAAATCTCTGAAATATTTGATGATTTCACCTTTTCACCCTCTAGTAACCTTTGTAACAAAAACACATATCCTTCAGTACAATACAGAAAAAAGCTATATATTAAATATGAAAAGGATCATCTTTATTGGTCAAGGTCATTACTTTATATAGATGGCCAAGGAACTGCCTGTTAAATATGTTTATGTATGAAATACGTCCTTCAGTATCACGCTTTTGTCCTTCAGCACAACAAAAGTTTAATATTATACCACAATGTCACCCGTTATACTGAATGACAGTTGCTTTGTTATCCCATGTTTTCACTAGTTTACAACATTTAATCATGCAATTCATATTTACTTGTTGTATAAATACTGAATTTTATAATTTTAAACTATTTCATGGCATTTTAAGGTATTTCAAGGCACATTATCTTTATAATGTAGATTGTCGTTGTCTAATAAGGAGAGGGCTGCACGGCACAGACAAAATGTTAACGCAGATCCAGTTACTAGGGAGGAAAGACTAGCCAGAAGACAAGCAAGGTATTGTTTTCATGGTTTCATGCAACTGTCAGCAACAGAATAGGATAATAGGATGTAAAGCTGGGTGGATAACGCTTAACATTAAGTTGCACTATTACACTGTAGTTAATGTTTAATTGCACTGCAATTAAGGTATAACTGATGGATTATATCAGTTAATAACAATGCATAATTACAACATTAACTATCTTGTAATAATTGTGTAATAATGCAACTTAACGCAATATAAAGTGTTGCCGCAGGCTCAAATTATAGTAAAGTGATTATTATTAACATTAGCAATGAAATAGTAACAAAACATCTTTGAGAGAGAATGGGAGAGGGAGTTGATTTAACTTTTAAACTTTGATTAAGTGTTATCATTGTTTAGCCTACAATTAATAGACTACTAATAACATTTAATGGGTGCGAATCCTACTCTGTGCCAGTGTCATAACTATTACATTTTCATTTTTTAGCTATCAGAGAAGAAAGAAGGATGTCAATCCTGATCATCCACCCATCCATGCAAAGACACAATCTGATGCTGAAAAAAGAGGGGAAAATGGAGATTAAATCAGAGGCACTGTGAAAAAAATCTAACAAATGAATGTGGTGATCAACTTAACTCCAGTATCCACTGAAGGCACCTCTTTTGAGCAGCCCCCTGAACAACTTGTACTAGTACAACATTAATCCTGCTTGAATTAAATTGTACCTCATGTGTCAGTTGAACTATGTTGCATAGTAAAACCCATGTTCTTTATGTGTGTGTCGTATGGGTCATTTCTCTCTCTCTCTCTAGTATGGAAGCGATCTAAGTTCAGCTAGCCTGCACATTTTAAACATCTTATCCTGTTTTTTATACAGTTTTATAACTTCAAAAATAGTTAAAAGAAAATACTATTGCTGCTACTCATAATAGTTCATATGATCATTATTGTTATTGCTGAAGGAATCACTTTTAATCAATATTCGTGGGCCGTAGTGATATGTGTCATTCAGGATAACAAAATATTGTCATACAGTATAACAGCAGTATTTTATATTAAAATACAATAACTTTGTTTTGTTGACTCAGAGTGACAAAAACAAATCTCAAAGGATGAAGTGAACGATATTTTCATAGACTTTAGCATTTTCTTCAGTGTAAGGCAGGACATTTTTGTAAAAACCTTCAACAAATTTTGAGTTGTACCCGTGACACATCAAATATGTGGTATTCAAAATAAAATAATGTAATTTTGTTCTGGGTAGGTTTATTTCTGCCAGTCTAAGCATTTATATATAACCTTGTGATTATGAAAAATGGGCATAAAATTATTTTTTTAAACACTTTGTGTTATACTGAATTACATTTTACTAAGGTACATTCATATGAATCACAAAAAAAAAAGTATTGGCTTTATTCTATATCTAATGTAAGGGCATAGGTGATACTCCAATGAACATAAAAAGCATTTTAGGGAATTGTAATTGCTGTTTTATTTTTTTGCTACTTTGAAAACCTTATACGTCTTTGACCCATATATGTATTATCAGATATGAGTAAATCATGCTAATAATTCCAGATGCCTATGGAACACTTAAATCTGGAGGCAAAAGAAACCTGTTTAGGCAAGGGGCTGGCTAGCGGAGTAGAACACTTGAAAAAGAAAAGGAGAGCCGTACACTAGGAGCTCAGATGAAATAATTTAACAACCAACGTCTTGACAGACAAGCTGTCTTCATCAAGGTACAATGACAAACACTGCATGTCACTAGTTTATATAGTTTCAAAGGACACACAGGTGTCTGTAATCATGGCCGGGTGTGGCTTGATTTCATTGGTTAATTTACAGATATAAATAGAACATATAAAAAGCATGAATGGATAACATACGATCATAGATACAAATAGGTTACATAGGCCTACAAATTGTAAATGTTTGTAGGCCTATGTAGCGAAATTTGATCTACGATTGTATGTTATCCATTCATGCTTTTTATATGTTCTATTTATATCTGTAAATTAACCAATGAAATCAAGCCACACCCGGCCATGATTACATACAGACACCTGTAATTATACCCTGATGAAACATTGGTTATTAAATTATTGCAACTGAGATCCTAGCGTGTGCGGCTTTCCTTGTCTATGGAACACTTACCTGCCAGTCCAAGGAAGGAGTAGACGTAGCGGTACTCTAGGCCGTCTTTATACGTCTGGATGGCACCGTAGATAGGAGGCAGGATCATAATCAGGTTACTGACAGTGTTCCCTGAACAACAAGATAACAGACAGAGCAACTGTCAGCGGAAGACAACACAACATGTACTGTATGACAGCAAACAACAAACACAGTCATTTGGTGTATATGAGTAGTGTCTCTTAGCAGACAGAAAACAAGGTTTTAGAGAAATAATTGTTTTTACATTCTGTAAGCAAGATTTAGACTGGTAGAATTAGTTTAATTTAGTCATTAATTTGAAGATTTCACCACACCCAGTGATTGTTAGTGATCAAGTTAGGAACAATCAAACCATTTAACACATAGACTGATGGGAAATGGACATGCTAATGATTAGAATGGTGCTTAACTTTTTATGGCTGCAGGGGCAGTATTGAGTAGCTTGGATGAAAGGTGCACAGAGGTGCACAGAGGTGCCAAGAGTAAACGGCCATAGTTGCTAATATATGCATAATATAGTCATAGTTGCTAATATATGCATATTATTATTAGTATTGGATAGAAAACACTCTGAAGTTTCTAAAACTGTTTGAATTATGTCTGTGAGTATAACAGAACTCATATGGCAGGCAAAAACTTGAGAGAGAAAATCCAAATTCTGAGGCTGGTCGATTTTCAACCAAGATCCTATTGAAATCACAGCGAGATATGGATGAGTTTGCACTTCCTACGGCTTCCACTAGATGTCAACAGTCTGTAGAACCTTGTCTGACGCCTCTACTGTGAAGGGGGGCCGAATGAGAGGGGAATTAGTCAGGTCTGCCATGGCCTGACCATTCTTTGACCATGCGCGTTCACATGAGAGGGAGGTCTGTTCCATCGCTCTGAAGTCAATGTAATTCTCCGGTTGGAACGTTATTCAAGATTTATGTTAAAAACATTCTATAGATTGATTCAATACATCGTTTGACATGTTTCTACTGACTGTTACGGAACTTTTGGACATTTCGTCAGCTTTTAGTGAACGCGCTTCCTGACGTTGGATTTGTTTACCAAACACGCTTCAAAAATAGCTATTTGGACATAAATGATGGACATTACCGAACAAAATGAACATTTCTTGTGGAAGTGGGAGTCCTGGGAGTGCATTCTGACAAAGATCAGCAAAGGTAAGTGAAGATTTATAATGCTTTTAATGAGTTTTGTTGACTGCACAATTTGGGCGGGTAACTGTATTGGCTTGCTTTTGTGGCTGAACGCTGTTTTCAGATGATTGAATATTGGGTTTTGCCGTAAAGCTTTTTGAAATCTGACACAGCGGTTGCATTAAGAACAAGTGTATCGTTAATTCTATGTAAAACATGTATGTTTCATCAAAGTTTATGATGAGTATTTCTGTTATTTGACGTGGCTCTCTGCAATTTCTCCGGATATTTTGGAGGCATTTCTGAACATGGCGCCAATGTAAACTGAGGTTTTTGGATATAAATATGAACTTAATCGAACAAGACATATATGTATTGTGTAACATGAAGTCCTATGAGTGTCATCTGATGAAGATCATCAAAGGTTAGTGATTAATTTTATCTCTATTTGTGCTTTTTGTGACTCCTCTCTTTGGCTGGAAAAATGGCAGAATTTTTCTGTGAGTTGGTGGTGRCCTAACATAATCGTTTGTGGTGCTTTCGCTGAAAAGYCTATTTGAAATCGGACACGTTGGTGGGATTAACAACAAGATTACCTTTAAAATGGTGTAAGATACATGTATGTTGAGGAATTTTAATTATGAGATTTCTGTTGTTTGAATTTGGCGCCCTGCACTTTCACTGGCTGTTGTCATATCATCCCGTTAACGGGATTGCAGCCCTAAGAAGTTTTAATGGGGCTTATACAGCATGCAAGAGGTAAAACAGTAAAAAAGCTCCCTGGCTAACTCAGTTCTTTGTTCCTCCTGCATCCAGAGCTTGAAGCCTAGTCTCGGAAATCTCAGACGTGGCGCATTGTTTACATTGTGGGAGGCAATCCGTCTGCCAACACTCTTAGAAAAAAAGAGTTCCAAAAGAGTTCTTCGGCTGTCCCCATAGGATAACCCTTTTTTAGTTTCAGGTAGAACCCTTTTTGGTTTCAGGTAGAACTCTTGGGTTCCATGTAGAACACTCTGGGAAAGGGTTCTACATGGAACCCAATAAGGTTCTACCTGGAACCAAACGGGATCTTCAAAGGGTTCTCCTATGGGGACAGCAAAATAACCCTTTTAGGTTCTGGATAGCACCTTTAAGGGAGCTTTGCTGCTGTATTGTATGTGTTGCTTGCGCTGCTGGATACAAAAGAAAATGATTCTTAAAATAATATTCTTACAAATCTAGGTACAAGAATCAGAAATGTACAGTTGAAGTCGGGAGGTTAACATACACTTATGTTGGAGTCATTAAAACTCGTTTTTCAACCATTCCACAAATGTCTTGTTAACAAACTATAGTTTTGGCAAGTCGGTTAGGACATCTACTTTGTGCGTGACACAAGTAATTTTTCCAACTATTGTTTACAGACAGATTATTTCACTTATAATTCACTGTATCACAATTCCATTGGGTCAGAAGTTTACATACACTAGGTTGACTGTCCCTTTAAACAGCTTGGAAAATTCCAGAAAATTATGTCATGGCTTTAGAAGCTCCTGATAGGCTAATTGACATCCTTTGAGACAATTGGAGGTGTAGCTGTGGATGTATTTCAAGGCATACCTTCAAACTCAGTACCCTTTTTGCTTGACATCATGGAAAAATCAAAAGAAATCAGCCAAGACCTCAGAAAAGAAATTGTAGACCTCCACAAGTCTGGTTCATCCTTGGGAGCAATTTCCAAACACCTGAAGGTACCATGTTCATCTGTACAAACAATAGTACGCAAGTATAAACACCATACCATGCAGACATCATACCGCTCAGGAAGGAGACGCATTCTGTCTCCTAGAGATGAACGTACTTTGGTGCGAAAAGTGCAAATCAATCCAAGAACAACAGCAAAGGACCTTGTGGAGATGCTGGAGGAAACAGGTACAAAAGTATCTATATCCACAGTAAAATTTGTCCTATATCGACATAACCTGAAAGACCGCTCAGCAAGGAAGAAGCCACTGCTCCAAAACTGCCATAAAAAAGCCAGACTACGGTTTGCAACTGCACATGAGGACAAAGATTGTATTTCTTGGACAAATGTCCTCTGATCTGATGAAACAAAAATAGAACTGTTTGGCCATAATGACCATCATTATGTTTGGAGGAAAAAAGGGGAGGCTTGCAAGCCAAAGACACCATCCCAACCATGAAGCACGGGGGTGGCAGCATCATGTTGTGGGGGTGCTTTGCTGCAGGAGGGACTAGTGCACTTCACAAAATAGATGGCATCATGAGGCGGGAAAATTATGTGGATATATTGAAGCAACATCTCAAGACATCAGTCAGGAAGTTACAGTATAGCTTGGTCGCAAATGGGTCTTCCAAATTGACAATAACCCCAAGCATACTTCCAAAGTTGTGTCAAAATGGCTTAAGGACAACAAAGTCAAGGTATTGGAGTGGCCATCACAAAGCCCTGACCTCAATCCTATAGAAAATGTATGGGCAGAACTTAAAAAGTGTGTGCGAGCAAGGAGGCCTACAAACCTGATTCAGTTACACCAGCTCTGTCAGGAGGAATGGGCCAAAATTCACCCAACTTATTGTGGAAAGCTACCCGAAACGTTTGACCCAAGTTAAACAATTTAAAGGCAATACTACCAAATACTAATTCAGTGTATGTAAACTTCTGACCCACTGGGAATGTGATCAAAGAAATAAAAGCTGAAATAAATCATTTTCTACTATTATTCTGATATTTCACATTCTTAAAATAAAGTGGTGATCCTGACTGACCTAAGACAGGGAATCTTTACTAGGATTAAATGTCAGGAATTGTGAAAAAATGATTTTAAATGTATTTGGCCAAGGTGTATGTAAACTTCCAACTTCAACTGTAGGTTGGATGTCTGTTGTACATGATTTATGTTTTACATTAGGCTGGTGTTGTACATTACACACACACCTGTATATGTATGTGTATGTATGTATGTCTTTCAAAGTCAAATTTCGGTTGGACCTTGTGTGTAATTGACCAATAAAGTGATCGTAATCTTAATCTTGTGTTGTACATTAGGCTGACTGACTTCCGATCAAATAACAGCAGGCATGCCCCAAGGTGCTGTATTCAGTCAAATGCCAGGAATATTCCTGTTAAACGTTTCCGTACGTTGAATTTAGCAAACATGAGGAGAATCTCCTGTTTAACATACTCTGACCTACCTTGATGTGCAAGCAGCACTACTATTGTTCTCCTCTGCTGAGGTTTTGAAATCTGAGCTCTAGCACACACACAATAGCACAAAAATTGTGGTTGCCTCTTTCTTTGTCTGTCTTCCACATAAAACTTACTGAACATTGCACATTCTAGGCCTTTTATTCCACAATTTGGGACCCATTTAAAAGCCAAACCAACCATTGCCTAAAGCTCGACTAGTCGTGTGGACAGCCTGGTCTCATAGACTAGACGTAACATAGATGTAAATCCGGGACACGCAAATTAGTATGATATGTAAAAAAAWATATATTTAACCTTTATTTAACTAGGCATTTGGTATGGTTACATAAGACAAACAGCTACTTAAGGCAAAAAAACGAAAGTAGGGTAGTTGGCCGGGGCGGACGGATGGGTGTATAATGCAAACATCTAGAAACCCAAAGGTTGCGAGTTCGAATCTCATCACAGACAACTTTAGCATTTTAGCTAATTATCAACTTTTCAAATGCTTACAAWWTTTTTTCTACTTTGCAACTACTTAGCATGTTAGCTAACCCTTCCCCTAACCCAAACCTTAACCATTTGAGATAACCCTTCCCCTAACCCCTAGCCAACGTTAGCCAGCTAGCTAATGTTAGCCACCTAGCTAGAATTTATAACATATCATACATAACATATAGTAAGTTTTGCAAATTATTAACATATTGTTTGTTTTGAAAATGTGTAACATATCATCCGAAATGAGTGCTGGACATCCAAAATAATACATACCATCATAATACATACCTGCTCTTTAATAACTTGTTTTATTTCTTATTCTTATCTATATATTTTTTTAATTGAATTGGTGGTTAGGGGCTCGTAAGTAAGCATATCACTGTAAGGTCTACACCTGTTGTATTCGGCGCATGTGACTAATGTGACTATTGTGACTAATACAATTTGATTTGAAAGGTAACGTCATACTAAATGGAGTATCTCGGGTTTACGTAWAGAATAATAAAAAATGCTCTGAGACCAGGTTGCAGTGGACTGTGGAGTATCAGTAACACTTGAAAAAAAAATATTTCACCATTATTTAACCAGGTAGGCCAGTTGAGAACAAGTTCTCATTTACAACTGTGACCTGGCCAAGATAAAGCAAAGCAGTGCGACAAAAACAACAACAGAGTTACACATAAACAAACGTACAGTCAATAACACAATAGAAAAATCTATGTACAGTGTATGCAAATGTAGAGAGGTAAGGCAATAAATAGGCCATAGAGGCGAAATAATTACAATTTAGCATTAACACTGGAGTAGATGTGCAGATGGTGATGTGCAAGTAGAGATACTGGGGTGCAAAAGAGCAAGAGGATAAATAACAATATGGGGATGAGGTAGTTGGGTGTGCTATTTACAGATTGGCTGTGTACAGGTACAGTGATCGGTAAGCTGCTCTGACAGCTGACACTTAAAGTTAGAGAGGGAGATATGAGTCTCCAGCTTCGTGATTTTTGCAATTCGTTCCAGTCATTGGCAGCAGAGAACTGGAAGGAAAGGCGGCCAAAGGAAGTGTTGTCTCTGGGGATGACCAGTGAAATATACCTGCTGGAGCGAGTGCTACGGGTGGGTGTTGCTATGGTGACCAGTGAGCTGAGATAAGGTGGGGCTTTACCTAGCAAAGACTTATAGATGACCTGGAGCCAGTGGGTTTGGCGACGAATATGTAGTGAGGGCCAGTCAACGAGAGCATACAGGTCGCAGTGGTGGGTAATATATGGGGCTTTGGTGACAAAACAGATAGCCCTCTGATAGACTACATCCAGTTTGATGAGTAGAGTGTTGGAGGCTATTTTGTAAATGACATTGCCGAAGTCAAGGATCGGTAGGATAGACAGTTTTACGAGGGTATGTTTGGCAGCATGAGTGAAGGAGGCTTTGTTGCGAAATAGGAAGCCGATTATAGATTTAATTTTGGATTGGAGATGCTTAATGTGAGTCTTTAAGGAGAGTTTACAGTCTAACCATACACCGAGCTATTTGTAGTTGTCCACATATTCTAAGTCAGAACCGTCCAGAGTAGTGACGCTAGTCAGGAGGGTGGGTGCGGGCAACAATCGGTTGAAGAGCATGCATTTAGTTTTACTAGCATTTAAGAGCAGTTGGAGGCCACGGAAGGAGTGTTGTATGGCATTGAAGCTCGTTTGGAGGTTTGTTAACACAGTGTCCAAAGAAGGGCCAGATGTATACAGAATGGTGTCGTCTGCGTAGAGGTGGATCAGATAATCACCAGCAGCAAGAGCGACATCGTCGATGTATACAGAGAAAAGAGTCGGCCCGAGGACTGAACCCTGTGGCACCCCCAAAGAGACTGCCAGAGGTCCGGACAACAGGCCCTCCGATTTGACACACTGAACTCTATCGGAGAAGTAGTTGGTGAACCAGGCGAGGCAGTCATTTGAGAAACTAAGACTATTGAGTCTGCCGATAAGGATGCGGTGATTGACCGAGTCGAAAGCCTTGGCCAGGTTGATGAAGACGGCTGCACAGTACTGTCTTTTATCGATGGCGGTTATGATATCGTTTAGGACCTTGAGCGTGGCTGAGGTGCACCCATGACCAGCTCGGAAACCATAGCGGAGAAGGTACGGTGGGATTCGAAATGGTCGGTGATCTGTTTGTTAACTTGGCTTTTGAAGATTTTAGAAAGGCAGGGCAGGATGGATATAGGTCTATAACAGTTTGGGTCTAGAGTGTCACCTCCTTTGAAGAGGGGGATGACCGCGATCTTTGGGGATCTCAGGCGATACGAAAGAGAGGTTGAACAGGCTAGTAATAGAGGTTGCAACAATTTCGGCAGATCATTTTAGAAAGAGAGGGTCCAGATTGTCTAGCCCAGCTGATATGTAGGGATCCAGATTTTGCAGCTCTTTCAGAACATCAGCTGTTAATAAGATTTTAAAAAATAATTTAAAAGATTTAAAAAGGAGAAGCGGGGGGGGGGGGCTTTGGCAGGTTGCTGCAGGGGGTGCAGAGCTGTTGGCCGGGGTAGGGGTACCAAGGTGGAAAGCATAGTCAGCCGTAGAAAATTGCTTATTGAAATTATCGATTATCGTAGATTTATCGGTGGTGACAGTGTTTCCTTGCCTCAGTGCAGTGGGCAGCTGGGAGGAGGTGCTCTTATTCTCCATGGACTTTACAGTGTCCCAAAACTTTTGGGAATTAGTTCTACAGGATGCAAATTTCTGTTTGAAAAAGCTAGCCTTGGCTCATTTACATGGTCACAATTAGTAATACTGTGTTACTACACATTTATAAGAACAATGTAAGTGTTCTGTTATCAGTTCCCAGTTCTATGCCTTTTTTCTTCATATGATGCATCATGCATGTAAATAGTCATTCAACCCAGTGTTTTCACCTTCCCGTGGTCATGAAGGAGAGAAGACAAGGAGTGTTGGGTCACTCAGTGTAATCTGAGTCACGTGTGAGTCAGAGAGCGAGAGAAAGGTAAAAGAGCAGTAGTCCAACACAATTAACTATGACCCACTTGACATAGTTCCACTTTAAATACAATGTTGCTTCATGAAGTGCCATTTGTAGCCAGATCAGACCTTCGTGCATTTGGACAGCTGTTAACAGGTCAATGGGCGTTGTATCCTCAGAAAGCCTAGTGCCTGCTGCACTCATAATTTTTTATCGCTCTCATGTATCATTCAGAAAGGTATGCAAAAGAAAATCACGAAAGCCGAGTAGCTAGTTTTTATCTTGGAATGGAACTCTTAGTCTTCAGGTTAATTATCATTCATATAAAAAATGTTGCGGGTGTCTATGTGAGAGGCTGTGCTGTCCCAGAATGAAGCTGCAGCTGTCTTGTAGCGACTTTAATGTGGGTAAATTTTATGCACCAGTGAATCAATGTATAGCTAGCTCATTGATATAACGTTAGCTAGATAGCCTATTACAGTAATAGCAACGGTACTTGAAAGGGCGGTGCTGCAGCTGCAAGTGAAGTTCTGAGTCATTAGCAGGTCTGCGTCGTGGCATCGCACACGCAACTTACTTACCGGTATAAAACATCACCGATAAAATTGATCGGTTATAGTTATAGGTCTATTAAGATAAAATATAAAAGCACCTTGATCTACTGACGCGAGCGTAAGGGAATGTCGTTGTCACCACCAGGCTCATTGTCATGATGTTTACCTATTCCGAGACGGCCTTCTGCAAGGATCCACATCCGTGTCTATTGCATTCGTTTTCGTGTCCTAAAACTCCAGTTTAGCCATACGCATGGTGTCAGATGTACTTACAGAATTCTGCGATGTAGAAAGAGACGACATAATTCTCCTCACACCAATCCAGCGTTGAGGTTGGTCGCCCCCAATATCCCAGTCTGTCTGCTGAGGGAGCCATGATGGAAAAAACGAACGGGAGTGCTGTGTGTGTGAGGGAGGAGTACAGAATCTTTAGTAGCCTACTAATGGATTAATGACTGAGAGGCTCCCTCCATTTCCTCAATTACAGTTAACCTGAGCACAGTTGAGGTTTGGTTTGGCAGGTTACTGCAGAAACATGGCTACAGGCACAACAGTATTTCCCTTACTGCATATTTAGTMAAATAAATGTATCACAGGAATAGCCCACTTTCTGGTACTCATACTGGCAAATGGTGCAAAATTGTACATTTTAAATGTATTAATATGTTATTACTGTGTAATTATAATTTTACAATGTATTTTTAAAAAAATCTGGTGATTTATATACTATAATACATTTTGGGACTTTTAAATGAATAATATAAACCCATAGATTCTTGAAGAATATAACTTATACATTCCTCAAGGTCAACTGTCATACCCCATCAGAAGCCAAAATATGCTTGTTTTACTTTGTTAGTAAACAATGCAGGCCTTACTGTAAACACACACTGTAAAGCCTCGAAACATGGTTAAAACTATAATTTTTATATTATTGACGGTCCGTCCTTGCATCCATAGCTCTGTCTATGAATTTTAAAGTGGTTACATTTCTCCACCCTCATCCCTTCATCAAAATAGTTGCTGGGTAACGCCTTGTTATTGTTTGGACTGCAGATTGCCCCTTTGAGTGTATTTGATTTATTTATTGGGAAATATACAGTGCTTTGTTCCTGACAAAGGTTTAGAGGACCAGTACAAATAGAGGACGCAGGAAGCTGTGACATACTAGCCAGTAATAACAGTTTACAGATAGTTTATTACATTGAGATGACGAGGATAGCCACATTGTTTTGTGTGGTAAGGCATCTAGCTATTCTGTAAATAGAAAGCCATTGACATTTGTTTCAGCCTACTTGTCCATGAAGACGATACGTTTCAAGTAGCCTACAAACAGCAAAAACTAATTGTGTGTGATTACCAGTTATACCAATAAAAGCAGTCATCTGGAAACAAAATATTTAAAATCTCTAAGATCATTATAACACACTTTGCCAGTGCTCATAGTGTCACTGACACAATGTCTCATATTTTACTGAGGATATTGTTTTGCTTATGCAAATGTGTTTACATGATGCATAATCTAATGTTTAGTTCAACTGCTATGTTTAGCCAAACATGTTCAATAATTATTATTTCTTCTGCTTTCAATGAAACACCAGGATATGACAAAATCCCTCCCTGACAAAATGTCTAGTCTCCATCTGTAAATCTGTTCACTGCTGTGGCCTGAAGAGAGAAAGCCACGAAGTTGCTCAGTGTCACATCCTGTGCGTTAGTGCCTGTGCTGCTTTCCCCCCTACTCCTCTGAAAACACTGAAACCAGACCTCTGATTTACTCATTGGAGTCCCACATATAAAGATAAAAGAAAATCAGATATCAATGTGAAGAGTTTATTTCGAAAACCGTATATCCACACATTTTTCACATTTGTGTTTTCATCAGAAATTATTGCTTATGAGTACCTTCATGTGTGTGTAAAATATTATTATTAATCGATTTTTTATTATTGTAATTTTCTTTGCAAAACGCAATATAAACTCAGCAAAAAAGAAACAGCCCTTTTTCAGGACCCTGTCTTTCAAAGATAATTCGTAAAAATCAAAATATTTTCACAGATTTTAACTGTAAAGGGTTTAAACACGGTTTCCCATGCTAAGGTCACAGTTATGAAAACTTAGCACACTAAAGAGGCCTTTCTACTGACTCTGAAAAACACCAAAAGAAAGATGCCCATGGTCCCTGCTCATCTGCGTGAACGTGCCTTAGGCATGCTCAAGGAGGCATGAGGACTACAGATGTGGCCAGGGCAATAAATTGCAATGTCCGTACTGTGAGACGCCTAAGACAGCGCTACAGGGAGACAGGACGGACAGCTGATCATCCTCGCAGTGGCAGACCACGTGTAAAAACACCTGCACAGGATTGGCACATCCGAAAATCACACCAGCAGGACAGATACAGGATGGCAACAACTGTCCAGGTTACACCAGGAATGCACAATCCCTCCATCAGTGCTCAGACTGTCTGCAATAGGCTGAGAGAGGCTGGACTGAGGGCTTGTAGGCCTGTTGTAAGGCAGGTCCTCACCAGACATCACCAGCAACAACGTCGCACAAACCCACCGTCGCTGGACCAGACATGACTGGCAAAAAGTGCCCTTCTCTGACGAGTCGTGGTTTTGTCTCACATGGGGTGATGGTCGGATTCGCATTTTTCGTCGAAGGAACGAGCGTTACACCGAGGCCTGTACTCTGGAGCGGGATCGATTTGGAGGTGGAGGGTCCGTCATGGTCTGGGGTGGTATTAYTCAATTTCTGTTAGACACATGTCTGTGGAACTTGTTCAGTTCATGTCTCAGTTGTTGAATCTTGTTATGTTCATACAAATATTTACACATGTTAAGTTTGCTGAAAATAAATACAGTTGACAGTGAGAGGACATTTATTTTTTTGCTGAGTTTATAGCCATTGTTTAACTGGAATGGAATGTTTGTATCTTGTATATTTGACTGTGCTATGTGGTTATCTCATCTAGCTATCTTAAGGTGAATGCACTTACTGCAAATCGCTCTGGATAAGGCCATCTGCTAAATTACTAAAATCTCAAATGTAAATGTTTTACATACACATACAGTATACAGTGCATTCGGAAAGTATTCAGACCACCTGACTTTTCCACATTTTGTTACGTTGCAGCCTTGATGATATGTTTTCCCCCTGATCAATCAACACACAATACCCCATAATGTAAAAGGAAACATATTAAAAAGAAAAAACAGAAATATCACATTTACATAAGTAATCAGACCCTTTAGTCAGTACTTTGTTGAAGCACCTTTGGCAGCGTTTACAGGCTCGAGTCTTCTTGGGTATGACTGAAAACTGAAATGCCACTGCATTTAACCATGGCAAGGTGATTGGGAATATGGCCGAATACAAACAGTGTAGTTATTCCCTCCATAATGCAATCAAACAGGCAAAATGTCAGTACAGAGACAAAGTGGAGTTGCAATTCAACGGCTCAGACACGAGACGTATGTGGCAGGGTCTACAGACGATCACGGACTACAAAGGGTAAACCAGCCACGTCGCGGACATCGACGTCTTGCTTCTGGATAAGCTAAACACCTTTTTTGCCCGCTTTGAGGATAACACAGTGCCACCTATGCGGCCAGCTACCAAGGACTGTGGGCTCTCATTCTCCGTGGCCGACGTGAGTAAGACATTTAAACGTGTTAACTCTCGCAAGGCTGCCGGCCCAGACGGCATCCCTAGCCGCGTCCTCAGAGCATGCGCATCCAACTGGCTGGAGTGTTTACGTACATATTCAATCTCTCCCTATGTAACAGTTTTGCTTCCGTCCCTGTCCTCGCCCCTCTGGGCTCGAACCAGGGACCCTCTGCACACATCAACAACTGACACCTTCGAAGCATCGTTACCTATGGGAACAACAACTTCAAGGCTATTAGCGCGCACCCCGCTAACTAGCTAGCCATTTCACACCAGTTACACCTATCCCAGTATGCTGACCCCACATGCTTCAAGATGTCCACCATTGTTCCTGTACCCAAGGATGCAAAGGTAACTGAACTAAATGATTATCGCCCCGTAGCACTCACTAATGTCATCATGAAGCGCTTTGAGAGACTACGCAAGGGTCATATCACCTCTACCTTACCTGACACCTTAGACCCACTTCAATTTGCTTACCGCCCCAATAGATCCACAGACAATGCAAGTACCCTCCAAGCTCATCATTCAGCTCGGGGCCCTGTGTCTTAACCCCGCCCTGTGCAACTGGGTCCTGGACTTCCTGACAGGCCGCCCCCAGGTGGTGAAGGTAGGAAACAACACCTCCACTTCACTGATTCTCAACACAGGGGCCCCACAAGGGTGTGTGCTCAGCCCCCTCCTGTAGTCCCTGTTCACCCATGCCTGCGTGGGCACGAACGCCTCCAACTCAATGATCAAGTTTGCAGACGAACCTCAGGAGGCTGAAGAAATTTGGCTTGACACCTAAAACCCTCACAAACTTTTACAGATGCACAATTGAGAGCATCCTGTTGGGCTGTATCACCGCCTGGTACGGCAACTGCACCACCCGCAACCGCTGGGCACTCCAGAGGGTGGTGCAGTCTGCACAACGCATCACCGGGGGCAAACTACCTGCCCTCCAGGACAACTACAGCACCCAATGTCACAAGAAGGCCAAAAAGATCATCAAGGACAACAACCACCCGAGCCACTGTCTGTTCACCCCGCTATCATCCAGAAGGCAAGGTCAGTAGAGGTGCATCAAAGCTGGGACCGAGAGACTGAAAAACAGCTTCTATCTCAAGGCCATCATACTGTTAAATAGTTATCACTATCACCTTAGAGGCTGCTGCCCTATATACATAGACTTGAAATCACTGGCCACTTTAATAATGGAACACTAATCACTTTAATAATGTTTACATATTTTGCATTACTCATTTGCATGTGTATGTACGGTATTCTATTCTACTTCACAGTATTTTAAGTCTATGCTGCTCCGACATTGCTAATTGTCGACGGACAATTCCTTTGACCCCGTGGCTTGGTTTTTGCTCTGACATGTACTGTCAATTGTGGGACCTTATATAGACATCCAAATCATGTCCAATCAATTTCATTTACCACAGGTGGACTCCAATCAAGTTGTCGAGACATCTCAAGGATGATCAATGGAAACAGGATGCACCTGAGATTAATTTTGAGTGTCCTAGCAAAGGGTCTGAATACTTATGTAAATATTGTGTGGTGATTGATGAGGAACATTTTTTATTTAATACATTTTATAATAATGCTGTAACGTAACAAAATGTTGAAAAAGTCAAGGGGTCTGAATACTTTCCGAATGCACTGTATATATTTATTTCTACATTTAAATGTTGATGTCACAAACATAGCATTTGTACAGTTGTTTATTAAAATTGTAGTTATTTGTTACATTAACTGTGTAAAATCTGCTATGATTAGATTGTGTTTTTTCCACTCTCTCTTTCATTATTTCCTTAAACAATAAAAGCTAATTTACCAACATTTCTGAAAATGGATATATGGTGTTTTGGAATGAAACTCTTCATTCATCTCTACAACTAAGGGGATGTATCAAAATGATTGTCAAACATGGCCAGCTTGCCTGTTTCCATTAGCCAAAGGCCAAATAGTGAAGATGATGCAACATTTCATTTGAGATTGGACTGTGGCAAGTGGGTCAGAGTTTATTTGAACCTAAACTATTTCAACCTTTCCTCTGATTTGCACAAAGAACAGGTAATAGCAAGAATAAGCTTGTTCGTCTTTTTTTCTTAACCGTCTCACTATTACATTTCCTCGTTGTCCACTTCCCGCATTAGTGGAACTGCATTTGAGGCTTGAGCCCAAATTTCATCCTAAAACTAGGTCTATCACATGCGCTTAACACAATCTGAAGACAGACACAACACATCCAGTGACTAAACCACAGCAGTGAGAAGAGCTGAACTGTGTGACATMATTACATGACAGTGCAATTAAAATGTGAAAACGCCTCCTCAGTGACCACACAACAGCTCGCTGGTGAGTCGCTCCTCAACTCTGTAAACGGTGACAAGACTCTCTTACTTTCACATTTTTTACATGGTGCTATTGACTGTACAGAATGAAACAAACCTTATTATGTGAACTAGTCATAGACTGGACCTTGTGTTGCGGGACCAGAAAAGGGTGTGGAACAAATTGTGTTGCATCCATTTTATTGAAAATACATGTCTCTGTTTCAGTCATTAACAATAGTTGACAGACTTCATATACACAACATATGTCCAAGGCAATACTGTAGAAAATGTTGCAAAAACATATTTCTAATGTTATAAAAAAAGAAAATTGTCAAGTAATCAAAAGGTATTATCTGCCAGCAGAAATTGTTGTAATGTTTAACAATATGACGCCCTCTAAAACGGTTCATTACATTATTAGTCGGACATTAATGCGTCATAACACTGTATGAGTTGTCATTATTTAGTTCAGTTGAATTAATTCAAAAATAGAAAAGGGATTGAAAACTGCAAAACAAGTGCAGGTAATCATTTCTGACTTTGTCCTTGTAAATCGTCACGCGTCGTCATGTTATCAAGATGATTAGTTCAGTTGCCAGCATAATTTATTAGCCCATGGCCACTGTTCTACACTGTTATTTTATTGCACACTCCCTTGAAGCAGTGGAACAAAAGCTATATTTTGAAAATGAGTGCAACCCTTGATGATGATGCACAAATCTGAGGACTGAATTTTGAAATATAGTGATTACTGTATAAGCTGGTTTCACTGTGAGGCTCTCACTGCTTCTCCACCTTCTTCATTTTGACCAACCTGTTAAGGCCGGCAGACTCATAAAACAATTCCTATGACATCACAGGTCAATTCCTCCCCCCTTGTTGACTGTCCTATCTGTCTGTGGAACTGCACCTGTCTATGGGTCTTCCAACAGTTTACCTTCTCCCTGAGAACGATGCTTTTGATGCTGGGCAGGAGGTGGAGAATGTTGCTGGGCAGAGACACCACCCCTGAGTTGGACAGGTTGAGCTCCTGTAAGGCAGCCAGTCCGCTAAACACCTCAGGGTTAAGTGGTCTCAGCCTGCTGTTGTGGGACAGGTCCAGGACCTGCAGGCTGCTCAGCTCACTGAAACTTTGGAGCTGGATGGAGGTGAGCTCAGACAACCCACTGAGAGACAGGTAAGCCAGATCCCTTAGCCCTGTGAAGCTGTGCCTTTCGATGCTGAGGATGGGGTTGCCGTCCAGGCTCAGAGACCTCAGAGGGAGGCCCTGCAGCTTGGGCACGGCCCTCAGACGATTCCCTGCCAGACTGAGGCTCTGAATGTTAGGAGGGCTTAGCACCTGTGGATCCCTAGTTGTGACAGTGTTCAGCAGGTTGTTAGACAGGTCCACATTGAGAGGTCTTGCACCGTGGCCCTTGTTGGAAAAGACCTCCAGGCTGACCTCCTGGAGCCTGTTGCCGCTCAGGTCCACCTCGGCCAGGGGCAAGCCAGAGAAGCAGCCGGGGGCTAGCTCCTCCAGGGTGTTGTGGCTCAGGTCCAAGGTCTCCAGGTAGCGCAGCCTGGAGAAGATGCTGCTGTTGAGCCTGGAGAGGAGGTTGTTGCTGAGGTCCAGGCTGGCCAGCGTGGTGTAGCCCGGCCCAGAGAGCATGGAGTCAGCGATGGTGTGGATGGCGCTGGAGGACAGGTCCAGGGAGGAGGTGTCCAGGGGGATGGAGATGGGGACCACCAGGCCATGACCACGGCCCACCCCACTACAGTCGACCCTGGTCAGGCTGAAGCTGTCGAACAGGCCGAAGCTCTCGACTTCACAGCGACAACCCGGGTGGCAGTCCATCACTGCAGCCACATAGTGAAGGACGAGCAAGAACCAAACACTCACACCCAGGAAACTGGACATAGCAAATCCTGAGGAAGACGCAACATGTTTGATTAAATTATGTTTTCATTTCATGAATTCATTACATTCCTATTCAAGAATTTGGTTATTTAGAAGACCTACATTATTACCGTCTTCAAATAAGAACTTTTTTCCTCTTAGAATTAATGTAATGTCCCTCAGGACAAGTTCAATCATACACTCAAATGCACAGAGAACTAACATTAACACTTTTACTATTTCTGTTGTCAAGGGAGATGAGAAATACTGAGGAAAGTACTGTATATTTTCAGTATAAATTGCGATATGGTTTTTGGTCAGGGTAAATAACTTTCTCTGTGGGTGAAGCATTGGCTTGACTGTTGTAAATCATACAACCGTCTCTGTGTTCATTCATCCACCATGTATGCACCTATCATAATCTCACATGGAGGGACCACATTTAGAGCCACTTAATATTTTAAAAAACACATATTAGTCAAAAATCATCATTAATGACCCTTTCCCTTTAATTAACAAAAGCAAACCGTACTGATTTKACCTAGTTTTTTGGCTTGCTCCTCAAGAAATGCTGGCGCCCATGACAGAAGCCAAACGTGAGTTGGCTTGGGGGTGTGGTTTGATGTGTGTGTTTCTTGGGTGTGTCCTTCACACCACCAAGACACACCCATCTGTCAGAACATTTCCCACACCTATCTGTCAGAATCAATCCCCACAAACAAACCTCCTGCAGGTTGAGTTCAATAATATACATGCAGATGTATGGTGATATGCCGGAGGAAGCTTTGAATAGGTCAGTAGCCTACAGAGCAATATGAGAAGAATGCAATTGCTGAATTTATGTAGATATTCTAAACTTWGTGTTTTGATCATTTTTTTATGTAGTAACAGGTCCATGTAGAATAAACAACCCTTTACAAATACCATTGAAGCAGGTAGCTGCAGTTGTTATACCAGAGATGTTCTGCAAATATAACAAGGTGCACCTCTCACCTTTCATTGTCATACCCAGCCATTGCAGATACTGTACCTATCTGCATTTTGTSAGGTGGTAATGAGGCTACCTTATCTAACATGTCAGAGTGGTCATACCTCCGCGTGTGGTGTATCGAATATAACAGGAGTTCCTTCCCTGATCCTGGTGCAGAATACACAGGGTTTCTCCCTCCCCATATTGACTGATAACATTCAATAATAATAAAAAGACAATACAAGTAAAAGTTGTGTCTTAACATTTTAATGCCGAGTGCCAGGTCTCTCCATTTAGAGACATCAGTGTCAAGCCCGTCTGTCAGTCTCGACTTCATCACATAATCTTGCAAGTGTATGTGCTGGCTCCATACATGTTTCTGTGAACACATAGTCACTGTTTTATTACCAATTACAGTTAGGATAGGTAATATCTGACACACAAACTGGTACTATGTTAAAGTTTGAACAGGTCAGATAATACCTACCCAATTATGGTCTCCCCATCAAACAACCGAGGCTGGCGACTGGCAAACGCATCTACAGTCCTCTCCATCTGTAGAACTATGCAGAGTTGAGGCAAAGTTCATCAGTGACATATGGAATGAAAAGGGTGTTGCAAATACTGGACATTTCTGCTGTACTGTATTATTAGTAATTACCTTCAGTCCCACATTGATGGGCATGGCAGCATAGATCAGATCCTGGCCCCGCATCAAAGATACTGGTCAGTCACACACAGACACTGATTAGATTATCAATGGTGGTTATGATTAGTATGGTGGAACCAACCTTATCGATGCATTCACCTTTCTRTTTCACTTTAGATATCATGATCTGTGAAGTGAAATAGAATGGTAAATGCAGCGATCAGGCTGGTCCCACCAGGCTAGGTTACGAAGGTGAATTGGGACAAACCTCGAAACTGTTTTGACCTTTGACCAGGTCAAATGTCACCAACCTAATTCAAGTGTTCTCCCTGTTCCATTTATAGGAAGGCTCACAGCGAGGGATGTCTGCGTGAGTCTGAGGGTCCCCTAGCTGACCTTCTCTATGATGCATGTTCGGCTGCAAACTGGACATCTCTTGAACAACTGCAGCTAACTACATAACCAGCAATAGCGTTATCTAACGTTGTTAGCTAGCTAAGTTATACCAGAGATGTATATTCCAGTATCTCTGGTTATACTCACCAGGCATGGTCAATCCGTATAAGGATTTTCAGTCTGACGTCCTTTGAACGCGTTGGGGGCGATGAAACAACGGAGCCCCATTCAATGAAGGGAAGCGGAGTGGGCGGAGGGGCAATTTGCACGTGGCGCTTGGCAAAAGGGGCCATGATTAGTTTATATAGTTGTAATCCAAACCCAACATTCATTTACTCACGGATACACTGAGGTTCCAAACTCTGCTWTAGACAAGACTGACTTTATGACCCAAATTATCCTATTTACACTTTGTTGTCAATTTTGACACTAGAATAAATGTTTCTGACTCATATCGATGACACATAGGCCGTTTTCAAAGGGATTATTTGCTTTTCAGGGGCAGTCGCTCTTTAAGTACAATAAACTGCTACAGCACACCATAACAACCATCTTTCTTTTCTCTCAGAAGCTACATTTGCACATTGGACATGTTGCGGATGAATCCTAGGCCTACGAGTTTATTCAGTATTCACAGAACATTCTTGTGGCCCTGTAGTAAATCACACTGCTCAAATGTGTCATGCCAACCGGAGAGGTCACACCTGTCCCCACCTCTGCTCCGGGGAGGGATCAGTTGTGCAGTGTGTTTGTGTGTGTGTGCCCGCACAATGGAGTTATGGTGAAATACCCGCCAAGGGGGAGCATTGAGCTCCAGGTGTGCAGTATAAAGCACGGCTCACCCTATCTGAACTCAGGAACTTGAATGAGCTCTATCTATATTCACCTAGTATTTTGCATTGGCAATACAACTATTTTGAGTATTATTAGGTTCCATATTAGATCAACAGAACAGTAAAAGTAAAAGGTACCTTATTAGAAAATGACRTAAAAGGTACCTTATTAGAAAATGACTCAAGTAAAAGTCAACCAGAAAATCCTACTTGAGTATCCTACTCAAATTCCTTATATTAAGCAAACCAGACGGCACCATTTTATTTTTTATTTACGGATAGCTAGAGGCACGCTCCAACACTCAGACATATTTTACAAACGAAGCATGTGTTTAGTGAGTCCGCCAGCTCAGAGGCAGTAGGGATGACCAGGGAATGTTCTCTWAATAAGTGTGTGAATTAGACAATTTTCCTGTCCTGCTAAGCATTCAAAATGTAACGAGTACTTTTGGGTGTCAGGGAAAATGTATGGAGTAAAAAGTACATAATTTTCTTTAGGAATGTAGTGAAGTAAAAGTTGTCAAAAATATGAATAGTAAAGTAGAGTACAGATACCCCCAAAAACTACTTAATTAGTACTTTCAATTATTTTTACTTAAGTACTTTACACCACTGTCTTTTAAGTTGTTTTTAATTAACTAATTAACAGACTTATTTGAAACTGAGTGCATATACTGCGTGTATTTCCTGTCCTGACAACATTTCTCCTCTCACAGCCTCTATAGATAGATATGGAGTTGGCCAATAATTCACCAAAATAGAGGAGACCTGTTATTATCACCTCATCTACAATTATCACATCTACAATTACGGCATCCCTTTCCTTTCTCTGCTCTGCCATTCTCTCACCACCACCCTTTTGCTTTCACTGTTCAAAGCATCACTAACTAAAACTACATCCTTTATCCTTTCTTTGAAGAGCAAAAGGTGTGTAAAGGCCATTGTATTATTATCTTGACAGATGGATGTTACTTTTTGGTCATAAAATAAAAGGGAAGTTTGTGGATTCTGAATAAAAGTATTTACTTGATACGAAACAAATCTAAATTCTTTATTGCATGATTGGACTTATGTAAGCCATGTATGCTTTTGAATCTCTCATGTTCAGATAATTAGCCTATACTACAACAGGGAATCACATAGCAGACTAAACTCCACTCCATGGTGAAGAAAGTTTGAGGAACTTCATCAGAATCTTCCTTCACCAAGTTTAGTCCGCCAGGAATCACATAGACAGCAATGTTATCGGTGTGATCCGTTACAATGTTTCAAAAGTCAACAACAATTGTACTTTCCTCCAGACATAATAGCCTCAGAAAAMAAGTTAACTGTCTTTTTAAAAGTTCAGGACACATTCTATGGGTGATTTGAATGCAATGTAAAGTGCTCACCTTTCTTGGAGAATTGTACCACGTTTGTGGCACTTCTTCAGTCGATATCTTAAGATAGATCCCGTTGCGATGGCAAGAGACAGTATTATGTTAAAACAGACTGTCGTTTACATTTTTTCCTCTTTGTCTGCTTCCCCATCTGCCGTATAACTTTTCACCAGTACATTCCATGTAACGACTTTCACGCAAGCAGAAGTGTGCAGCCCATTTTAACCAATTTCTAACCTCGGTCTTCTCAGATTACTTTTGCGGAAACGCTCGTGCCATAGCTCACGATGCAAAACCCACTGCGGTCAAGCTATCCGCGCTGTAGAATATGAATGCGCCAATGCACTGAACATTATGGTATCACGAGGAATAGCCTATGCTTGACAGGGAAGACGATCCGATCACTGAACCTCTTCAGATTTAGTGTYGCCAGTGAATTGTGTGACGATTATGTGATATGTTTATACCCAGTAACTTCATTTAATAATTGAGGCAAATTATACTGACTTTATTCACACTTTTTTGTTTCGGTTTCGGTAACAACATGCATCACACGCGGAAGCACATGCCTCCCAGGCAGTAGTTCGGCTAGATCCTATTCAGTGATTGGGATTCCACAGAACTAGGATTGTGTTTGGATCTCTTGAAATAGGTCAGAAATACGGTMTCGAAGCAAAGAAACAGCACTTTATGAAAGCACAAATTTGATCAAAATCATTTTCTGATTAATAAAGCTATGATTGGATTTTTTTAATGATCATAACCTATTGTCAAATATGATAATGTATAAGATTTGGATGGTCATGATTTTATTTGAAGAGCTAATTCAAATAGATTGCCAATACAAGTAATTACTGGGTTAGTTTAATCTCATATTCCAAAAAATATATATCCCATATTGGAGACTCAATGAAAGTTTAACATACTGTTTCAAATATGTAGCATTTAGAAAATACACATACATGGCATACTTAATAAATAAGCAATAAGACCCGGGGGGGTGTGGTATATGGCTAATACACCCTGGTTAAGGCCTGTTCTTAGGCACGACGTGAAGTGAAGTGCCTGAATACAGCCCTTAGCCATGGCACAGTATATTGGCCATATAACACAAACCCCCGAGGTGCCTTATTGCTATTATGAACTGATTATCAACATGAATAGAATAGTAAACAAGTATTTTTGCATCATTCCCGTGGTGTATTGTCTGATATACCAYGGCTTTCAGCCAATCAGCATCCAGGACCCAAACTACCCGGTTTATAATGGCATTTATCCCATGTTGGAGACTCAATGAATGGACCTTTTCAAATACAGTGCATTCGGAAAGTATTCAGACCCCTTCCCTTTTTCCATATTTTGTTACGTTACAGCCTTATTCTAAAATGGATTTAAAAAATGAAAAAAATCCTCATCAATCTACACACAATACCTCATAATGTCAAAGTGAAACAGTTAATTTTTTTATTTTTGCAAATGTATTTAAAAAAAAACAGAAACACCTTATTTACATAAATATTCAGACCATTTGCTATGAGACTCGAAATTGAGCTCAGGTGCATCCTGTTTCCATTGATCATCCTTGAGATCTTTCTACAACTTGAAGGGAATCCACCTGTGGTAAATTCAATTGATTGGACATGATTTGGAAAGGCACACACCTGTCTATATAAGGTCCCACAGTTGACAGTGCATGTCATGCCATGTTGTCAGTGCATGCCAAGCCATGATGTCAAAACTATTTTCCGTAGAGCTCCGAGACAAGATTGTGTCAAGGCAAAGATCTGGGGAAGGGTACAAAAAAACTTCTGCAGCATTGAARGWCCACAAGAACACAGTGGCCTCCATCATTCTTAAATGGAAGAAGTTTGGAACCACCAAGACTCTTCCTAGAGTTGGCCGCCCGGCCAAACTGAGMAATCGGAGGAGAGGGGCCTTGGTCATGGAGGTGACCAAGAACTCGATGGTCACGCTGACAGAGCTCCAGAGTTCCTCTGTGAGTGGCCAGACAAAAGCCATTCCTCAGTAAATGGCACATGACAGGCCACTTGGAGTTTGTCAAAAGGCACCTAAAGGACTCAGAACATGAGAAACAAGRTTCTCTGATCTGATGAAACCAAGATTGAGCTATTTGGCCTGAATATCATGCGTTACATCTGGAGGAAACCTGGCACCATCCCTACTTTTCAACCTGGAACAGTCCTAATCATACGTCATCCGAGTGCGCAGCTGAACAACGTATGCTGGAAACATTCGATTTGTTATTTTAACTAAAACATAACCAATTTGTTAAACGTAAATACCAAACCTGTTTTTGCATGGATTTCGCAGCGCAGTTAGCTTTTAACCGCTAGGACCGCTATTTATTATCCCGGAATCCTGCTTAACTGACAGGTTAAAGTCTGCTTGAAAGAGCTGCTAAACTGCTAATGTTAGCCATCAAGCTAACGAAGTTAGTCCCAGATTAGTTTTCCAATGGAACCCTCTTTGGAGAAGTAAATGAACGGTTCCAGCCCTGTAGGAGCTGTATCTACTACGCTTTGTTTCAGTGCAAACTGGATCACTCAGAGTTCCAATGCGGCAAATTGTTTGCTTGCCGAGGATCTTAGGCTTGAGGTGGCTTCCTTCATTACACAGGTAGCCAGCCTACGTAAGAAACTGGGGGAAATGCAGAGTGGAATGTTKACCTTTTCTATGACGGTGGCTGGACGGTGTTTGCGCATGTTGGATGCATCTCCGTCTTGTCATTTGTTGTTATCCGACTGGCCGGTGTTGCCCGGAGTCCGTTCACCAGGGGAGCCATCTCCTGCCTCTCCTCCCCCATCTGATAGCGGAATCAAAAGAGCACAGCAAGAGGAGCATGGCAATCAACAATGGTTACATGTCACAAGCCGTGGAAGCCGAAGACAAACAACGACTAGTTTCACTGTCCTAGAGCCTGATCTTCGAAACACCTTCGTCGCTGGGGGTACCGGTGTCTGTGGCCGCTGTGCCTACTCCTACTCCTTCCCCTACCATTTCAAAGTCGACATTGGCAAACTTCCGTCCCTGCTCTGAATCGAGCGGGCTTTCTCCATCTGTCGGAGACCTCCACCATCCTGTGAAGCGTGGGAGTGGGTGGATTTCCTCATCCTTCTCGCCAGCTGTGATTTTGGGCAGCTCCATGGTAAGAAATGTGACTGTTCCTGGTTCAAAAACAATGTCCTATCCTGGAGCTTGAGTAAATTACATTACTAAGCTGCTCCTGAATGTACTACACCAGGACATGGACATTGATTCTATCATAGTCCATGTGGACATTAGGAAGGGCAGCTCTGAACAGTTGAAACTGGATTTCAAAGAGCTGATTGACTCTCTGCTATACACTAATTAAAGACTCATCATATCTGGCCTTGTTCCCTCTCTGAATCGTGTAATTCTTCACAACTGGCTATGTGATTATTGCAGCTCAAAGGGTGTAACTTTTGTTGACAATTTTGATGCTTTTTGGAAACAAAACACGTTTTATTAAGAGGATGGGATCCACCCAAATCATTTGGGTTCCTGGATCCTTTCACAGCATTATAAGGCTGTGTTGAGACAATGTCTTATCAATGACCCAAGCCCAGCTCAGTTAATCTCTACCATTGTGTCACTGAGTCATCATAATGCTTATAACAGGGGCATTGGTAGAAAAATTATACCAGGGAAATTGGTAGACCCAATGTAAGTAACCTAATTTATGTCCCTCCAACTGCCCCGAATGCCTCTACTGATTCTATAGCTATTGCATGCAGCAATCATGTGCCAATGAACCGGATGTATGCTGTTAACACTGAGGTGGTGAACCCTAGTAGGAAGTCCACTGTGTGCAGCTCAYCCTGCACTAACATAAATAACATGAGAGTATCTACTTCTGCTAAGCTTCCCAGTAAAGCAATGAAAACAAGCAAGCGTCACAGAAAAGTGCTGAAAATAGCCCACGTTAACATATGTAGCTTAAGAAACACGGTTCATGAAATTAATAACTTGTTAGTAACAGATTACATTCATATTCTCTGAAACTCACTTAGACAATACCTTTGATGATACAGTGGGATAACATTTCCAGAAAAGACAGAAATGCCAGTGGTGGAGGTGTTGCTGTTTACATTCAGAACCACATTGCTGTAAAGATTAGAGAGAATCTCATGTWAAGTACTGTTGAAGTAATATGGCTACAGGTTCAATTGCCTCTGCTAAAGCCCATTATTGTTGTCATGCCCTGATCTGTTTCACCTATCCTTGTGATTGTCTCCACCCCCGTCCTGGTGTCGCTTATTTATCCCTGTGTTTCCTGTCTCTCTGTGCCAGTTCGTCTTGTCAAGTCAACCAGCGTGTTTTTCCCCGTGCTCCTGCTTTTTCTTATCTCTCTTTTTCTAGTCCTCCCGGTTTTGACTCTTTCCTGCCCTGACTCTGTACTTGCCTGCCTGACTATTCTGCCTGACCTGACCTCGAGCCTGCCTGCCACCCTGTACCTCCTAGACTCTGACCTTGTTATGAACTTTTTGCCTGTTCACGACCATTTTCTTGCCTGCCCCTTGGATACTAATAAATATAAGAGACACAAACCATCTGTCTCCCGTGTCTGCATCTGGGTCTYGCCCTGTGCCCTTGTAATTGTGGGAAGCTGCTATAGAMCACCAAGTGCTAACAGTCAGTATCTGGATAACATGTGTGAAATGATTGATAATATATGTGATATCAACAGAGAGGTATATTTTCAAGGTGATTTAAATATTGACTGGCTTTCATCAAGCTTCCCAATCAAGAAAAAGCTTCAAACTGTAACCAGTGCCTGCAACCTGGTTCAGGTTGTCAGTCAACCTACCAGGGTAGTTACAAACAGCACAGTAATGAAATCATCAACATGTATTGATCACATCTTTACTAATGCTGCCGAAATGTGCTTGAAAGTAGTATCCAGATCCATCGGATGTAGTGATCACAATATAGTAGCCATATCTAGGAAAACCAAAGTTCCAAAAGCTAGGCATAATATAGTGTATAAGAGGTCATACAATAAGTTTTGTAGTGATTCCTGTGTTGTTGATGTAAAGAGTATTTGTTGGTCCGTGGTGTGTAATGAGGAGCAAACAGATGTTGCACTTGACACATTTATGAAATTGCTTATCCCAGTTACTAATAAGCATGCACCCATTAAGAAAATTACTGTAAAAAAATGTTTAATCCCCGTAGATTGATAAGAAATTGAAGAATTGTATGGTTGAGAGGGATGAGGCAAAAGAAATGGAAAATAAGTCCACCTGCACAACCGATTGGCAAACGTACTGCAAATTGAGAAATKATGTGACTAATCTGAATTTAAAAAAGAAGAAGAAACTWCACTATGAAACCAAGATAAATTACATAAATAATGATAGTAAAAAGCTTTGGAGCACCTTCAATTACATTTGGGRAAAAAAGTCAAACTCAGTTCCATCATTCATTGAATAAGATGGCTCATTCATCACAAAACCCACTGATATTGCCAACTACKTTAATTATTTTTTAATTGGCAAGATTAGCAAACATAGGCATGACATGCCAGCAACTAACGCTGACACTACACATCCAAATATATCTGACCAAATTATGAAAGACAAGAATTGTAATTTAGAATGCCGCAAAGTGAGAGTGTATTGTTATTGTTGTTATCTATCAACAATCACAAGCCACCGGGGTCTGACAACTTGGATGGAAAATTATTGCCACTCCTATATGCCATATCTTCAATTTAAGCCTACTAGAAAGTGTATGCCCTCAGGCCTGGAGGGAAGCAAAAGTTATTATGCTACCTAAGAATAATAAAGCCCCCCTCAAATAGCCGACCAATCAGCCTGTTACCAACCCTTAAAAAGTTTTTGAAAAAATTGTAATTGACCAGATACAATGCTATTTTTACAGTACACAAATTGAGGCTTTCAGCAGGCTTATAGGGAAGGACATTCCACAAGCACAGCACTTACACAAATGACTGATGATTGGCTGAGAGAAATTGATKATAAAAATATTGCGGGCGCTGTTTTGTTAGACTTCAGTGCAGCTTTTTACATTATCGATCATTGTCTGCTGTTGGAAAAACGTATGTGTTATGGCTTTACACCCCCTGCTATATTGTGGATAAAGAGTTACCTATCTAACAGAACACAAGGGTGTTCTTTAATGGAAGCCTCTGTGTTGTTGTTTTTGTCGCACTGCTTTGCTTTATCTTGGCCAGGCCGCAGTTGTAAATGAGAACTTGTTCTCAAARAAAACTAACATAATACAGATAGAATCAGGAATTCCTCAGGGCAGCTTTTTAGGCCCCTTACTTTTTTCAATCTTTACTTTGAGTAAAGCCAGTGTGTCTATGTATATGGATGACTCAACACTATACACGTCAGCTACTACAGTGACTGAAATGACTGCATCCCTTAACAAAGAGCTGCAGATAGTTTCAGAATGGGTGGCAAGGAATAAGGTAGTCCTAAATATTTCAAAAACTAAAAGCATTGTATTTGGGACAAATCATTCACTAAACCTCAACTAAATATTGTAATAAATCATGTGGAAATTGAGCAAGTTGAGGTGCCTAAACTACTTGGAGTAACCCTGGATTGCAAACTGTCATGGTCAAAACATGTTGATACAACAGCAGCTAAGATGGGGAGAAGTCTGTCCACAATAAAGCGCTGCTCTACTTTCTTAACAGCACTTACAACAAGGCAGGTCCTTCAGGCTCTAGTTTTGTCGCACCTGGACTGCTGTTTAGTCGTGTGGTCAGGTGCCATAAAGAGGGACTTAGGAAAATTGCAATTGGCTCAGAACAGGGCAGCACGGCTGGAAAAAGGGGTCTGAATACTTTCCGAATGCACTGTATATAGTCAGCAAACTCAATGATTAATAAAGAACAACTACTCATCTATCTGTGTTATGGATTAGAAGCATTCTTACTGTACCATTTTGAAAATGCAACCCTCCAACCCTACTTAAATCGCATACTTAATAATGGCATTTATCCCACATTAAAGACTAAATTAAAGGATTGTTCAGTAGCTGTGCGTGGGTAAAAACACTGGGGAAGCCAGAAAAAAAGGCATAATATAACTTATGTGCAGTGATAATTGCGTTGTTTGCTCTATAACCTGTTAGTTCATATGCCTTGCAACCGTGATATATAGGCCTGAAGGCCGAGACAATATGAAGACACAGTGGCAGAATAAATCACAAAACCGGAGAACAACTTCTGTACGGTGAAGTCCACAAAAGCATATGGCATGTAACAGACAGTTACATGACCTATAGTATGGTCAAGCAAGTTAATGTTTCCGACATTTTCKGGCCACTAAACAACTATTGATTGAGAACCACGGAGAGTTACAGCAAGTCGCAAAGACACCAGGAGCTGCCTCTACTATTCCAGCATCCTTTCAACATCATCAAATCACCTATGCTTAGTTTAATACAGTGACAACWAAAATATACCAAAAACAATTTAGTGTGTGTGTGCGTGCGTGTGCATTTGTGCAAGTAGAAAAAAACATGTTAACTCACCCGACTCACCCTAATGCCGTCCTCCTCTCTTTCATGTTGATGAAACGGTCTATCACTCTGTCATACAATACACGCTTACATTTTTTCATTGTCCTAGGMTACCTGGCTAAAATGCTTGCTTGCTAGCCTAACTTCCATTCATAGGCAACATTAGCCAGTTAACATTAGCCTTCTACATCTAGCTACATATTGAACTTCCATCCTCTAGGCCAGGGGCAMAACAATATATTTATTAATGGTTATCTCCATCCCTATCTCCATCCATGGCTAATTCAGTAAAGGGATCATTTCAGYTAGCTAGCTAGCCACAACAACACAACGATATGCAACAGTTCAAGTTGTTTCTGTCAATGATGTATGCTCTCAATGCAATTTGATAGGAGAGACGCCAAATCCAAGCTGGCTTCCCTTGAAACTTTTTTTGGTGCGCCAGGACCATTCACAGTTGAGCTCACTCCGTTTAGCTCAACACTGATTGGCTATAATTTTATGTTTTTTTCTCTCAAGGGAGGCCAAATGCTCGCTGGCTTTCCTTGCATTCCATGCTACGGGCGGCAACAATRTCATACACGCTTGGACCAGACAGCATCAGATGGATGTCTACACATAGAGAGACAGACGGGCGCTTTCTCCGGTGAGATACATTCAGCCTCTTGCACCTCTCCAAACCTACTTACATCACATAATGTGATAATGGAATTCATCCCATATTAAAGACTCAATTAAAGGACTGTTTAAAATACTTTGTCAGCAAATTCAATGGATTAATGTAGTACAACTACTCCACTATCTATGTTATGTATTAGAAGCATTTATACTGTACCATTTTGAAAATGCAGTCCTCCAAACTACTTACATCACATTTGCGATAACGGGATTTATCCTATATTGGAGACTCAATTAAAGGACTGTTTCAAATATGTAATCACCAAACTCAATGGATTAATACAGAAAAGCTAACCTACACTTAACAAAAATATAAATGCAACATGCAACAATTTCAAAGATTTTACTGAGTTACAGTTCATATAAGGAAATCAGTGAATTGAAATAAAWGAACTAGGCCTTAATCTATGGATTTCACATGACTGGGAATACAGATATACGTATATTTACATTTTTTTACCTTTATTTAACTAGGCAAGTCAGTTAAGAACAAATTCTTATTTACAATGACAGCCTACCGGGGAACAGTGGGTTAACTGCCTTGTTCAGCGGCAGAACGACAGATTTTTACCTTGTCAGCTCAGGGATTCAATCCAGCAACCTTTTGGTTACTGGCCCAACACTCTAACCACTAGGCTACCTGCCACCCCAAAATTCCATGATATGCATATATAACAGATATGCATCTGTTCGTCACAGATACCTTAAAAAGGGTAGGGGTGTGAATCAGAAAACCAGTCATTATCTGGTGTGACCACCATTTGCCTCATGCTTCATTTGCCTCCTTCATATAGAGTTGATCAGGCTGTTGATTGTGGCCTGTGGAATGTTGTCCCATTCCTCTTCAATGGCTGTGCAAAGTTGCTGGATATTGGCGGGAACTGGAACACACTGTCATACACGTCGATCCAGAGCATCCCAAACAGTGGAGGCTCCACAGAGGAGGAAGGGSAGGACCATCCTCCTCAGTGAATTTCATACAAATAAAATTGTATAACATTTCAAAGTTATCCTTTTTAGATAAAACTTTACTAAATATAATCATATGTCACCAAATAATTAATTAAAACACACTATTTTGCAAAAAAGGTCTACAGTAGCCTCAACAGCACTCTGTAGGGTAGCACCATGGTGTAGCCGGAGGACAGCTAGCTTCTGTCCTCCACTGGGTACATTGACTTCAATACAAAACCTAGGATGCTCATGGTTCTCACCCCCTTCCATAGACTTACACAGTAATTATGACAACTTCCCGAGGACGTCCTCCAACCTATCAAAGCTCTTGCAGCATGAACTGACATGTTGTCCACTCAAAGGATCAGATAATTAATCTAGCTAGTTTAGCCTACTGTTCAAATAGAGGGATGTTATGTTAGCTAGCTGGCTATGACTATCCAACACAAGACTGGAACTCTTCCAAGTCAAGGTAAGCTTTTGATTTTACAAATTTATTGCCACCGTGGCCCGCTGGTGTAACTGCTTACATTATACCGTTACTTCCTGATTGTAGCGTGTTTACTAACGCGTTAGTTCTATTAACTATGTTGACTATGGCGTTACTTTAGGTAATATGGTGACAACGATGTAGCTATTTGGCTTGGAAACAGCACTGAACCCCACTGAATCCAAACATCCTCAATGGGTGACATGTCTGGTGAATATGCAGGCCATGGAAGAACTATGACAATTTCAGCTTCCAGGAATTGTGTACAGATCCTTGCGACATTGGGCTGTGCATTATCATGCTGAAGCATGAGGTGATGGCGGCGGATGAATGGCATGACAATGGACCTCAGGATCTCGTCACGGTATCTCTGTGCATTCCAATTGCTATCGATAAAATTAAATTGTGTTCGTTGTCCGTAGCTTATGCCTGCCCATACCATAACCCCACCTCCACCATGACGGCACTCTGTTCACAACGTTGACATCACCAAACCGCTCGCCCACACGATGCCACACACAATGTCTGCCATCTGCACGGTACAGTTGAACCCGGGATTCATCCGTGAGAGAGCACACTTCTCCACTGAAGTCGGTTAAAACGCCAAACAGGTCAAGACCCGGGTGAGGATGACGAGCACGCAGATGAGCTTCCCTGAGACATTTTCTGACAGTTTGTGCAGAAATTCTTCAGTTGTGCAAACCAACAGTTTCATCAGCTGTCCAGGTGGTGTGGTTACATGTGGTCTGCAGCTGTGAGGCTGGTTGGACGTACTGCCAAATTCTCTAAAACAACATTGGAGGTGTCTTATGGTAAAAAAAAAATAACATTTCATTATCTGGCAACAGCTCTGGCGGACATTCCTGCAGTCAGCATGCCAATTGCACGCTCCCTTAAAACTTGAGACATCCATGGAATGTGTGACAAAACTGCACATTAGTGGCATGTGTGACAAAACTGCACATTTTAGAGTGGCTTTTTATTGTCCAGGTGCACCTGTTTATTTACACAGGTGCCCCTGTGTAATGATTATGCTGTTTAATCAGYTTTGATATGCCACGCCTGTGAAGTGGAAGKATTATCTTGGCAAAGGAGAAATGCTCACTAACAGGGATGTAAACAAATTTGTGCACAATATTTGAGAGAAATAAGCTTTTTATGCATATGGAATCTTTCTGGGATCTTTTATTTCAGCTCATGAAACATGGGTCCAGCACTTTACGTCTTGCGTTTATATTTTTGTTCAGTGTAAATATAAAAGACAGGACATCACGTTTTAGACTGCACTGGGCCTTTAACAGTTCACACTGCTTGGATGTGTGAGACTAGAATTAAACACCCTGGTGGTCACACTGGCGCATTGACATTTTTCTCTGCAAGACATTAMGTTTATTGGTACCTATGAGAATTTTTTAAATAAGCGATAACATATATGGAAACATACATGAAAAGATGAGATGTGCTAAACTTGGTTTTCCCTGAGGAGAAGTTTGTTATACTGTATAAATAATTTTTACAACGCTTGAAAGAAAGTATAACTAAACTTTAATGACAAGTATTGCAACAGATTTATACAAATTAGAAAAACATTAAATAAATATGAGTGACAGAAGTACCTCAGTTTGAAATGCTTTAAAATTCTCTTTTTATTACAAAAGTGCAAACATCTTCATACCACCTAAGATATACCACCGTTCAGAGCCCTATCATGAGATGCAAGTTGTCCTGCAATGTAATGACCAAGGCATGTGCATGAGTTTGTTCGTGTGTGTGTGTGTAACAGTATAACTTTAAACCGTCCCCTCGCCCCGACACGGGCGCGAACCAGGGACCTTCTGCACACATCAACGGTCGCCCACGAAGCATCGTTACCCATCACTCCACAAAGGCCGCGGCCCTTGCAGAGCAAGGTGCAACACTACTTCTAGGTTTCAGAGCAAGTGACGTAACTGATTGAAACGCTACTAGCGCTAGATACAAAAAAATAAAAAAAAAACCCCAACAAAAATCTGTTAATAAACAATTTACAATTAAAAAAAAAAAACATAAGGATAAAACCCCTTATAAAAAAAAAAAAAATTCTGTAAATTTAACAAAAAATAAAAACCCGGCTAGCCATTCACATCCGTTACACTCACCCCCCTTCTCTTTCCGCAGCAACAGTGATCCGGGTCACGGCACCAATGTAGCAGTATAACTTTAAACCGTCCCCTCGCCCCGACACGGCGCAAACCAGGGACCTTCTGCACACACATCAACGGTCGCCACGAAGCATCGTTACCCATCACTCCACAAAGGCTGCGGCCCTTGCAGAGCAAGGTGCAACACTACTTCTAGGTTTCAGAGCAAGTGACGTAACTGATTGAAACGCTACTAGCGCGTACCCGCTAGCCATTTCACATCCGTTACATGTGTAACATCTAACTGGTATTTCTAACACGGAACTCAAACCGGCTGCGCGTGTGCGCCATCGTGCAACAATGTATTTTGTCCCCCACACAAACGCGATCATCACACGCAGGTTAAAATATCAAAACAACTCTTAACCAATTATATTAATTTGGGGACAGGTCGAAAATCATTAAACATTTATGGCAATTAGCTAGCTAGCTTGCACTGGCTAGCTAATTTGTCCTATTTAGCTAGCTTGCTGTTGCTAGCTAATTTGTCCTGGGATATAAACATTGAGTTGTTATTTTACCTGAAATGCACAAGGCCCCCACCAAATTAATCCACACATAAAACGGTCAACCGAATCGTTTCTAGTCATCTCTACTCCTTCCAGGCCTTTTCTTCTCTTGACTTTATATTGCGATTGGCAACTTTCATAAATTAGGTGCATTACCGCCACTGACCTATTTCGTCTTTCAGTCACCCACGTGGGTATAACCAATGAGGAGATGGCACGTGGCTACCTGCTTCTATAAACCAATGAGGAGATGGGAGAGGCAGGGCTTGCAGCGCGATCAGCRTCAGAAATATAACTGACTTCTATTTTAGCCCTAGGCAACGTAGACGCTCGTTGGCGCGAATAATATAGATTTCTAAATGTATTTTGCAACGCTCGCACACGCGATGCGAGCGGTGTAGTCAGCCTGTAAGGTGAAAAAGCAAACAGGTGTGGGGGGGGGGGCAGAAGGATTTCAACATATCATTAAGCGGCATGCCATGAGGACCATAGACAGGTGCTTGTCCCAGTCACGCTGGTATTTGGCAGAGACGATTGCCAGCTGCTGTCCAAGCGTTTTGTTGAAGCACTCCACAAGGCCATCACTTTGAGGATGGAGAGGAGTATTGCGGGTCTTGTGAATACCCAGCCTCTCACACATGGTGGCGAACACACGGGATTCAAAGTTTCTGCCTTGGTCGCTGTGGATGGACTCCGCAGCTCCAAACCTGCTGAACATCCCCACTGTCAGGGCGTCGATGATGGTCTCTGCCTCCTGGTCAGGCAGAGCATAGGCATCGGACCATTTTGTGAAATTGTCCATGGCCATGAGCATCCAGAGGTTTCCACTGTCTGTACATCCACTTGGGAGCCTCAACTGGGAACTGTTGGAGCTGAGCATGAGAGTGGCCTGGAGGGCCCTTTCTCGCTGTGCAGTTGTCACAGCAGCAGCAAAAGTCCTCCACATCCCTCTTGTGCTGCCCCCAGTAAAAGCCCTGACGGAGGCAGCGCAGTGTTTTTGTGACCCCAAAGTGTCCAGTCCYYACCCCCCCATAAGTGCTCTGGAGCACAGCCTCCCATAGTGCTTTTGGTATCACCACCTGCCACCTCTCCTCTCCCGTAGCTGACTCCTTCCTTGCCCGTTGTAGCACGCCATCAGCCAGCCGCAGTCTATCAAACTTTGACCACAACCCTTTGGTTGGGAGTGAGAGCGCTGGGAGTGAGAGCGCAACCGTGGGAAGAGAGCGCTCTTCCCACGGTTGCCTCAGCTGCACTTTTACCCACTGTAGCACCGGCTGTAGGTCTGTGTCCCGTCCCTGCTGCTGCCCCATTCAGCCACGTCGCTAGTCTGCAGCTCACAGCAGACAGGCCCGCTCGCCCGACACACTGAGGCACAGACCCCCTCCTCTGCACACAGCTCTCTCTCTCACGGCCCTCTCTCCGCTCACAGTGGCGGCACCCTTCTGCAGTACAGGGCCGACGGGATATGGCGTCTGCGTTGGAGTGGTGTGACCCTGCCCTGTGTACCACTGTGAAGTCGTACGGCTGAAGCTCCTCCAACCAGCATGCTACCTGCCCCTCTGGCTCTCTGAAAGACATGAGCCACTGGAGAGCAGAGTGGTCAGTCCTTACAGTAAAGGGCAGGCCACGAAGGTAGTACTTGAATGGTTTGATGGAATCCACAACAGTTAGGAGCTCCCGCCGGGTGACACAGTAGCAGCGCTCATGTTTGTTGAATATTTTGCTGAAGTACGCCACCACTCTCTCCCCTTCTGGCCCCACCTGGGCCAGCACTCCACCGATGCCTACATTGTTCACGTCTGTTTCCAGGATAAAGGGCAAGGTGAGGTCAGGGGGGGCAAGCACAGGGGCCTCGCTCAGTGCACGTTTGAGGGTGTCGGTTAGTGGAGAACACTGTTTTGGCTCCAGCCTCTGGGGAGAGGGCCCCCTGCCAGTAGCCACTGCGGAGGTCTAGTGAGGAGCACCAGGAGGACCCCTAACCAGGTCCAGCGACTCATCGATACGTGGTATGGGGTATGAGTCCCTCCTGGTTACCTCATTCAGACGCCTGTAGTCCGCACAGAACCTCAGCTTGCCCCCCTTCTTAGATACCATGACGACTGGCGCCGCCCAGGGGATGTCTGAGGGCTTGATGAAGTCTGCCCGCTGCATCTCCAACAGCATGTCTGCTGCCTCCTGGCGTGCCAGCGGGATACGGCAGGGACACATCTTGATGGGCTGAGCATGACCTGTGTCGATCTCATGCTGCACCAGATGAGTCTGACCCACCTCTTCCTCACTCAGCGCAAACCTGTCTCTGAATTCAAACAGCAACTGCCACAACAGTTCCTGCTGCTCGGGGTTAAGACCAACACAGTTCCTCCCCCATATCTCGCTCACTGTAGACAGTGTCCTCTCCACTCCCGTCTGGGGTAGCTGGGCTGGGGGGGCGCGACCTGGGCTCATGGAGGGATGTGTYGTGGAGGTAGCTGGGGGAATGTAACAAACAGCCGTAGGTGACAGAGGGCCTGGGGAAAAGTCACACACAGATGTGCCTGCGTCTATTACTCAGTTTGGAGCGCAGAAGCCCGGGCTGCACACACTGTCCAAAGAGCCTCGTCAGTGCTCCCACTAAAGCCCCATAATCTTGTCTGTCCTCGGGGCTAATAAATATCAAACAGGACAGAGCATCATCCTGGAGGCACAAAGCCAACTGCAGTGCCTTATCTTCATTTGACCACCCCCCAAAATGAGCTAACAGTTCAAACTGAGCATGAAAAGCTTCCCAATCCTATTTTAACAGATACGGATGCAACCGGGAACTGGGCGCCGCCATGTTTGTTTAAATCCTGAGCCCCAGATTCCTCGTCCCGCAGCGTCAACGTCACCCCTTTGGTCCGCCCATCAGAATCCGCACAAAGCACAGTCGATGAAGCACTCATGCCATCATTCTAGTGGTATCCCTCAAGCGTCCTCTGTGCTCCGATGCCCTGGCAATCTCCTCAGCTACATCCTCCGATGTCCATGCACACGCACTTCCTTGGCCATAATCGTCCCCTACCTCCACCTTCACTTTCGGATTCCCTCGATGCATTTTCAACCCCCGTTCTCACRTACGTTAGCTATCCACGGTATTGAGCTAGGTAGCTGGCTAACTTTTATCTACGTTTTTACTTCTGACACCAATGTAATGACCTGGCTAGATCGTAAAGGAACAATTGTCCAGACAGTTGATTGAGTTTACGAATTGACGTAAACTCAACTATTAACCCAACTCCACACAGGCTACTGTTTGGCCGTAGCCCACGCCAGATAAATGAAAGATAACCGTACAAAACAACCGTGGCCTTCTCTTGTGAAGACCAGACATAA
>NC_036860.1:44927139-44964789 GCF_002910315.2 Salvelinus sp. IW2-2015 | reverse complement strand
CAGTGACGGGAAAAAAGTAATTGTGATCCCTGCTGATTTTTGTACGTTTGCCCACTGACAAAGAAATGATCAGCTGTAATTTTAATGGTAGATTTATTTGAACAGTGAGAGACAGAATATCAACAAAAAAATCCAGAAAACCCATGTCAAAAATGTTATAAATTGATTTGCATTTTAATGAGGGAAATAAGTATTTGACCCTCTGCAAAACATAACTAGTACTTGGTGCAAAACCCTTGGTGGCAATCAGAGGTCAGACGTTTCTTGTAGTTGGCCACCAGGTTGCACACATCTCAGGAGGGATTTTGTTCCCACTCCTCTTTGCAGATCTCTTCAAGTCATTAAGGTTTCGAGGGCTGACGTTTGGCAACTCGAACCTTCAGCTCCCTCCACAGATTTTCTATGGGATTAAGGTCTGGAGACTGCTAGGCCACTCCAGGACCTTAATGTGCTTTTTCTTGAGCCACTCCTTTGTTGCCTTGGCCGTGTGTTTTTGGGTCATTGTCATGCTGGAATACCCATCCACGACCATTTCAATACCCTGGCTGAGGGGAAGGAGTTTTCACCCAAGATTTGACGTAATGCCCCGTCCATTGTTCCCTTTGATGCGGTGAAGTTGTCCTGTCCCCTTAGCAGAAAAACACCGCCAAAGCATAATGTTTCCCCCTCCATGTTTGACGGTGGGATGGTTTCTTGGGGTCATAGGCAGCATTCCTCCTCCTCCAAACACGGCAAGTTGAGTTGTGCCAAATACATCCATTTTGGTCTCATCTGACCACAACACGTTCACCCAGTGTCCTCTGAATCATTCAGATGTTCATTGGCAAACTTCAGACGGGCATGTATATGCTTTCTTGAGCAGGGGGACCTTGCGGCGCTGCAGGATTTCAGTCCTTCACGGCGTAGTGTGTTACCAATTGTTTTCTTGGTGACTATGGTCCCAGCTGCCTTGAGATCATTGACAAGATCCTCCTGTGTAGTTCTGGGCTGATTCCTCACCGTTCTCATGATCATTGCAACTCCACGAAGTGAATCTTGCATGGAGTCCCAGGCCGAGGAGTTTGACAGTTCTTTTTGTGTTTCTTCCATTTGTGAATAATCGCACCAACTGTTTCACCTTCTCACCAAGCTGCTTGGCGATGGTCTTGTAGCCCATTCCAGCCTTGTGTAGATCTACAATCTTGTCCCTGACATCCTTGGAGAGCTCTTTGGTCTTGGCCATGGTGGAGAGTTGGAATCTGATTGATTGATTGCTTCTGTGGACAGGGTTCTTTTATACAGGTAAGAAACTGAGAATTAGGAGCACTCCCTTTAAGAGTGTGCTCCTAATCTCAGCTCGTTACTCTGTGAAAGACACCTGGAGCCAGAAATCTTTCTGATTGAGAGGGGGTCAAATACTTATTTCCCTCATTAAAATGCAAATCAATTAATAACATTTTTGACATGTGTTTTTCTGGATATTTTTGTTGTTATTCTGTCACTCACTGTTCAAATAAACCTACCATTAAAATTATAGACTGATAATTTCTTTGTCAGTGGGCAAACGTACAAACAGCAGGGGATCAAATACTTTTTTCCCTCACTGTAGTAATGATTGGGGTGAAATTCCCCTTTAACACAACCGACCACCTACCATCATTACCCATCCTGTGCAACTCCTGTAACACCCTCCTCTGACCGCTGCTCAATGGCTTCCATGTTCTGAGTTACTCTGCTTCTACAATACTCCTGAATCTAAGGCCCCTCACTGCATTGGAAGGAAAGATGTTTTCTTGATCCTTGACAGTTCTTTGTCCTTGACAGTTCACAATGCTGGATTATTCTTTGTATTACTAAATTCATTAATCAAAATGTTTTGGGGCGTACTGATGGACCTTAATGATATTGTAGGGACCCGCACAGACAGCTGTGTGTTATGCTGTTAGTTGGTTGTGTTGTACTTACCAGTACCCAGTGTTCCGGGGTCCGACGTTATATTAACAACATTATGTTTTTGTCATAAACATCACAATTATCCAAACCACAAGCTAGAACTAGCACATTTTCATTTCACAGGTAGGATCGGGAAGTTTCGACTCCCTGTGTATTCGTCTGCTCATAGTGAACCACAAAGTCCGACATTCATAGCGAATGCTGATACCACCCGCTAGGTAGAGGGGGCATTCCCACAAACTTGAATAATTGTTTACTTCGRACGACCAACACACAGTAATCTCAAAAGTTATCTGGGCAAGATGTTTTTGAAAACATTTGTTTTTCACTAATGTTTGTTATCATGCCTGTGTAGTGTTCTGTGCTGAATTCAAACGAGCGCAAAATTGAGTTATGTTTCACTATATTGGATCACTCCAATATATTGGTATCACTCCGCGGTGGAGGGATACATCCGAGTTGAAGATTTACAGGTTTACTCCAGTGTATACCTGTGTCACGGCTGGGATCCGCCCCTATATATAGACTCCATGGCTGCGACACACATTCTCGGCAGACGTCCGTATGGTTTAAGGTACAAACTTTCTGAAGTTTGCTTGGTAAGTCACTGGTAAGTGTAATATGTTGCGTGGAAGTATACTCACTGGCTGTTTGCAGCCTGGAGCAGCTGGCCACATAGACAACCCCTCCTCTTGAGTGCTCCACTCGCTGCAGGCGGTTGATCTGTATCTTCCGCCCGTGGTTTGTCGTACTTGTGTTTCGTTAGCGTTACACTATGACTCYGTGTGCATCCATTATTATATTGGTGGCTCTTGCTGCTAAAACTTACATAACTTGCCGACTGGTTTGTTCTGTGTGTGTGCTTTAACATGCTGTCGCGCAGGTTCTCTGCTAATTACCCTACAGTTTTTTTTCTTGTTCTTTCCCCTGCAGAATGTAAGAGTATTGTGGTGGGCTTCCACTACGTTGAGACATTAACTTTGGAGTTGCTTAACGGAGTTACTCCATCAAATTGTGCTGTTTTTTGTTTTCTGTTTGGATATTAAACCGGCTAGGTAATATTGCAGTTGGCATAAAAAACGAACAAAAACACATCAATCAAATCCATTACCTGGTTGCTGTTTTTTTGGTCTGCCTGTTTTTCCCACACGGGTCTTCCCCATTTTTTGCAGAGGTACTGGGTAATTTATCCCTCACCGGGTTCCTATTCCTCCAAGCGGGTCACGACATAAGCTCTCCCAGGGCGTCGGTCCCCTGCTCCGTGGCCTTGCTGACTTGCCTGAGCTTATGGCTTCTCTTTGTGACAGGTGTGATGCTGGCATTCCCCCTGGAGATCTGCATACCTCGTGTATGTATTGCCTTGGGTTGTGCCACGGGGAGAGGGCGGTGGAGCGCCCTACTGGATGCCTGTTTTGTGTGGTGTTCTCAAAACGCCTGAGCCTGGCGCGATTGGAGGCCATGCGTGAGTGGGTCGACCAGACTCGGGCTCAGGTTGTGGACGAGCTCCCTCCCTCAGGAGTGGTGCGCCAGCGAGCTGTTAATCCCTCCACTGGGCCCAGTACCCCTCCCAGGAAGAGTGGCCTGAGCCACCGCAGGCAGGACCCATTTACTGCCAGTCCTGGACAGGGGCAGGAGTTGGACCACTGGGACCACCTTGAATGGAGTGTGCATGCCCTGCGTCAGGAGGTTGATAGATGCAATGGTGACGACAGCTGTTCCCTGTTGGCCAGTCTTAGGCTGTTCCTGGGGGATGATGCTGGCACTGTTCACCACCGTGAGCGGGGCTACCAGGCTGACAGGCCATCAGAAGCTGGCAGTGGGGCTTCATCTCCTCCAGCGGCTCGAGATGCTATGAGCATCGCCTCGTGCTGAGGAACGACAGCTTGGGAGGGGCACAGCGTGCGGTGGAGCAACAACCTGTCAACCGTCACCGCCATAGGGGTGTGCCTGGGTGACCCAGGCGCTCGGGCGCCTCTCCTTGGCACTCCAGTCGGATATTCCCTTTGAGTCTGAAACCAAAACTCCTGCCATTGGGACCAGACCCAATTTTCTTACACAGAAAGTCAACCAAGTGTTTGTTTTTATTTTTACATCCATTGTAAAAAAAAAAAAAAAACAGTTCCTCTCTCAATGCAAAAACATCTTTACAACACTCCCCCTCGATAACCACCAAACCTCGGTGTGAAATAGAACATTGTCAGGCTCTGATCCCATATCTTCGCATAGCTTTGTGAAAAGGCAGGTGYGCAGTGGATGTGGTTTAGTTTACAATTGAAGTTACCTGCTGCAGTATATCTCCAAGTTCTGTGCTCAGCTCTTTTGCCGCCATTTGCTCTCGCTGTATCATAAAATTCTTCCATATGGCAGAGAGAGACACATTCATAACTGCAGTGCATTCGGAAAGTATTCAGACCCCTTGACTTTTTCCACATTTTGTTACGTTATAGCCTTATTCTAAAATTKATTAAACTGTCTTCTTCCCCCTCATTAATCTACATACAATACCCCATCAAAACAGATTCTTTAAAACATTTTTGCAAACATATTTAAAATCAAAAACTTATTTCACATTTACATAAGTATTCAGGCCCTTTACACAGACTTTGTTGAAGCACATTTGGCAGCGATTACAGCCTTGAGTCTTCTTGGGTATGACGCTTCAAGCTTGGGACACCTGTATTTGGAGAGTTTCTCTCATTCTTCTCTGCAGATCCTCTCAAGCTCTATCAGGTTGGATGSGGAGCGTCGCTGCACAGCTATTTTTAGGTCTCTCCAGAGATGTTCGATCGGGTTCAAGTGCCGGCTCTGGCTGGGCCACTCAATGACATTCAGAGACTTGTCCCAAATCCACTCCTGCGTTGTCTTGACTGTGTGCTTAGGGTCATTGTCCTGTTGGAAAGTGAACCTTTACCCCAGTCTGAGGTCCTGAGTGCTCTGGAGCATGTTTTCATCAAGGATCTCTCTGTACTTTGCTCCGTTCATCTTTCCCTTGATCCTGACTAGTCCCTGCCGCTGAAAAACATGCCCACAGCATGATGCTGCCACCACCATGCTTCACCGTAGGGATGGTGCCAGGTTTCCTCCAGAGGTGATGCTTGGCATTCAGGCCAAAGAGTTCAATCTTGGTTTCATCAGACCAGAGAATCTTGTTTCTCATGGTCTGATAGTCCTTTAGGTGCCTGTTGGCAAACTCCAAGCGGACTGTCATGTGCATTTTACTGAGGAGTGGCTTCCGTCTGGCCACTCTACCATAAAGGCCTGATTGGTGGAGTGCTTCAGAGATGGTTGTCCTTCTGGAATGTTATCCCATCGCCGCAGAGGAACTCTGGATCTTTGTAGGAGTGGCCATCGGGTTCTTGGTCACCTCCCTGACCAAGGCCCTTCTCCTCCGATTGCTCAGTTGCCCGGGCGGCCAGCTCTATGAAGAGTCTTTGTGGTTCCAAACTTCTTCCATTTAAGAATGATGGAGGGCACTGTGTTCGTGGGGACCTTCAATGCTGCAGACATTTTTTGGTACCCTTCCCCAGATCTTTSCCTCGACACAGTCTTGCCTAGGAGCACAATTCCTTCGACCTCATGGCTTGGTTTTTGCTCTGACATGCACTGTCAACTGTGGGACCTAATCTAGACAGGTGTATGCTTTTCCAAATCAGGTCAATTGAATTTACCACAGGTGGCATCCAATCAAGTTGTAGAAACATCTCAAGGATGATCAATGTTAAGGTATTTATGTTTTTTTTTATGTACATTATTTATACATAAAAAAAAACTGTTTTTGCTTTGTCATTATGGGGTATTGTGTGTAGATCGACAAGGGAAAATGTTTATTTAATTTAAAAAATKTATAAGGTTGTAACATAACCAAATGTGGAAAAAGTGAAGTTGAAGGTCTGAATACTTCAGAATGCACTGTATGTGTGAAACACATCTCACTGTCCTAGAAATGCCATGGACATTATGAAAACAAGCCCAGATCCCCCAATATTCACTGAATAGTGTCTAAACGAACTACTAACTAGGAGGCATGTGCTTCAGCATTTGATGCATGTTGGTACTGAAACCAAACAAAAAAAAGTGTGAAAAAAGACAATACTATTTGCCTCACTTTTTTAATTAAGTTACTGGATATAAATATTTCACATCAACATAACATAATTATCTGGCGACACTAAATCTGTTAAGAATAGGTTATCTCTTCTGTCAAACATATTACGCTTGATACCATAACGTGCAGTGCATGCTTACACAAATTCTACAGCGCGGATGGCTTGAGCGATCATTTTCGTTTGCAGGATAGCTTGACCGCAGTCAAAATCCAGCCTGGGACGGACGCTCAACAACACAAATACATGTAGTCCTTGAATTAACACATTTCATGAGATTGATGTTTGACTTTAATTGCAGTAAAGCTTTTCATATTTTATATGTTTTCTTAAAGCTAATATGCGAACATATGATCTAATAAGTCAAGAAGTCAAAAACATTATTTTAATTGGTATGAAACAAATATATGCTGGATACATTTTACACGCAATTYAAAAATCTAAATGTAAGCAAACCGATACTTATTCTTGATCTGAGGGAAAAATCAAAGTAGGCCTCTTGAGCCCATTTATCCCATGGGATGATAACATTTTGCCTGTAGGCCTTCCTCCCACATGCTATTTTCTGCTTTCCTTACGCCCAAGGCTATAAATTCCTACCGCCAGCGGGCGAATGGAGTTGGCCAAATGAAGAAGTGATTTGCATCTCTGTCGGGTAGCCCCCATTCATACGATCGCAATAAGCCTTTAGCAGGCAGCTTTCTCATCTCTGTCGTTTACCCTCCGCTCAGAGGATAGCTATAAAGCYAAGGCAAGTCATCTAGCCATGACCTAATTTGAAAGACAATAGCAAGGAATTTCTTTAATCTCAAATTCATCCTGCCGCCTTCCACTAACCACAGCCAGCCAGCAAGCTGTTTTGGTTGTTTCTATAAATACCTTACATTTGTTTTGATTTTAAAGTAATTGCATCTATTTGCCAATTTAAAAACACAATATAATGCACGTGGACATAATGCATTTCAAATCATTGAGGATGACACAAAAAGTGATACACCTAATCATTTACAGGTTATGTAGATTAATGATATATTGATTAAGTCCAAAAATAGCCAACATTTTTGACATTAATTTAATATAGGCTACTATAAATTGAGGCAGTACAAACTSTTCCTGTCTAGCAATAAATGCCACTCCCTAAACCACCTCACTGATTCAAATAAGCCTGACTGCAGTGTGCAGTTCAGGGCGGGGCTCAATGTGGCAGGAGTCAAACGTTGACTCCGCCCACATTTGACCCCGCCCACCGGTGTTTTTTTGGTCCATATGAGGTTTGACAGTCACATACTGAATACAAACACACACGTTTGTGCAAGGCACACGTTGAATACAAACATATTTCATTTTTGAAGATCGTACTAAATATTATATAAAGTGGTACCAGCACGTGTTGTAACACTTTTTGTTTCATGCTATTTTTGAGACACGGTACTGATATTGTTGCAGTGAACAACAGGCTTGTTATGTATGTCATGTACTGTTAAAATTGTGTTGATAAATGTTATAACTTTGTAATTATATTATTTAATTGAGCATATATATACAGCTACTACCTATCCTCATTTATAATGCTATTTACTTTCCTCATGAGAATGGAGACAGACTATACCATATAGACAAGCTGAATGTGCTTTGTACATTAAGTTATACCAGCTCCAGTAAAGAGATCAGAGACTCAGGTGACTTCTACATCAACTTTACTAAACAACATAACACAATATACAATTTAAACAATTAACACAGCAGACAAAAACAAGGTTTGACCACTCCTCAAAAATGGCTTCACTCCTGCTCCTCAAAAGAGACAAAGACAGTCATTTTATTGTAGTCAACTGCCTCCACATTGAACATCTCATAATGTCTCTATAACTGGAACGAGAACATGAATGGTTCCTTGAGGAGAATGTTTTCCTCTTCATCCAGGCCATCATACAACCGTAGTTCTTTAAGGGTTGTAATGTGGTCTTCCCCGTCCATCCAAATTACACTAGGGAGGGAAATGGTGCCTTCAAATGTTTGGCGTTCACACCACCTTGCTGCCTCTAGGGTGTCCCTTAGAAGAACATCTGCCMCTGATTTTGCTCGCCTGAAGTAGAGTATATTGTGATAAATTGCAGGCCACCACTATAGATAGTTTTCAGCTATACTTATCGTGGCTGTTTATTTACCACCACAGACAGATGCTGGCACTAAGACCGCACTCAGTCAGCTGTATAAGGAAATAAGCAAACCGGAAACCACTCACCACTCATCCTAGTGGCCGGAGACTTTAATGCAGGGAAACTTAAATCAATTCTACCCAATTTCTATCAACTTGTTAAATGCGCAACCAGAGGGAAAAAAATTCTAGATCACCTGTACTCCACACACAGAGACGCGTACAAAGCTCTCCCTCGCCATCCATTTGATAAATCCGACCACAATTCTATCCTCCTGATTCCTGCTTACAAGCACAAATTAAAGCAGGAAGCACCAGTGACTCGGTCTATAAAAAAGTGGTCAGATGAAGCAGATGCTAAACTACAGGACTGTTTTGCTATCACAGACTGGAACATGTTCCGGGATTCTTCCGATGGAATTGAGGGGCACACCACATCAGTCACTGGCTTTATCAATAAGTGCATCGAGGACGTCGTCCCCACAATGACTGTACGTACATACCCCAACCAGATGCTATGGATTACAGGCAACATTCGCACTGAGCTAAAGGGTAGAGCTGCCGCTTTCAAGGTGCGGGACTCTAACCCGGAAGCTTACAAGAAATCCTGCTATGCYCTGCGAAGAACCATCAAACAGGCAAAGCGCCAATACAGGGCTAAGATTGAATCATACTACACCGGCTCCGACGCTCGTCTTATGTGGCAGGGCTTGCAAACTATTACAGACTACAAAGGGAAGCACAGCCGCAAGCTGCCCAGTGACACAAGCCTACCAGATGAGCTAAATCACTTCTATGCTCGCTTCGAGGCAAACAACACTGAGGCATGCATGAGAGCATCAGCTGTTCCGGACGACTGTGTGATCAGGCTCTCCGTAGCCGACGTGATTAAGACCTTTAAACAGGTCAACATACACAAGGCTGTGGGGTCAGACGGATTACCAGGGCGTGTGCTCCGGGCATGTGCTGACCAACTGGCAGGTGTCTTCACTGACATTTTCAACATGTCCCTGATTGAGTCTATAACATGTTTCAAGCAGACCACCATAGTCCCTGTGCCCAAGAACACAAAGGCAACCTGCCTAAATGACTACAGACCCGTGGCACTCACGTCCGTAGCCATAAAGTACTTTGAAAGGTTGATAATTGCTCACATCAACACCATTATCCCAGAAACCCTAGACCCACTCCAATTTGCATACCGCTCAAACAGATCCACAGATGATGCAATCTCTATTGTACTCCACACTGCCCTTTCCCACCTGGACAAAAGGAACACTTATGTGAGAATGCTATTCATTGACTACAGCTCAGCGTTCAGTACCATAGTACCCTCAAAGCTCATCACTAAGCTAAGGATCCTGGGACTAAACACCTCCCTCTGCAACTGGATCCTAGACTTCCTGACGGGCCGCCCCCAGGTGGTGAGGGTAGGTAGCAACACATCTGCCGCGCTGATCCTCATCACTGGAGCTCCACAGGGGTGTGTGCTCAGTCCCCTCCTGTACTCCATGTTCACCCACGACTGCATGGCCAGGCACGACTCCAACACCATCATTAAGTTTGCAGACGACACAACAGTGGTAGGCCTGATCACCGACAATGACGAGACAGCCTATAGGGAGGAGGTCAGAGACCTGGCCGGGTGGTGCCAGAATAACAACCTATCCCTCAACGTAACCAAGACTAAGGAGATGATTGTGGACTACAGGAAAAGGAGGGCCGTGCACGTCCCCATTCTCATCTTCGGGGCTGTAGTGGAGTAGGTTGAGAGCTTCAAGTTCCTTGGTGTCCACATCATCAACAAACTAGAATGGTCCAAACACACCAAGACAGTCGTGAAGAGGGCATGACAAAGCCTATTCCCCCTCAAGAAACTAAAAAGATTTGCCATGGGTCCTGAGATCCTCAAAAGGTTCTTCAGCTGCAACATCRAGAGCATCCCGACTGGTTGCATCACTGCCTGGTACGGCAATTGCTCAGCCTCTGACCGCAAGGCACTACAGAGGGTAGTGCAMACGGCATAGTACATCACTGGGGCTAAGCTGCCTGCCATCCAGGACCTCTACACCAGGCGGTGTCAGAGGAGGGCCCTAAAAATTGTCAAAGACCCCAGCCACCCCAGTCATAGACTGTTCTCTCTACTACTGCATGGCAAGCGGTACCGGAGTGCCAAGTCTATGACAAAAAGGCTTCTCAACAGTTTTTACCTCCAAGCCATAAGACTCCTGTGCACGGATAATCATATGGCTACCCGGACTATTTGCATTGTGTTCCCCCCCCCCAACCCCTCTTTTTACGCTGCTGCTACTCTCTGTTTATCATATATGCATAGTCACTTTAACTATAAATTCATGTACATACTACCTCAATTGGGCCGACCAACCGATGTCTGTATGTAGCCTCGCTACTTTATTAGCTTCGATACTGTATATAGCCTGTCTTTTTACTGTTGTTTTATTTCTTTACTTACCTATTGTTCATCTAACACATTTTTTGCACTATTGGTTAGAGCCTGTAAGTAAGCATTTCACTGTAAGGTCTACACCTGTTGTATTCGGTGCACGTGACAAATAAACTTATTTGATTTGAAGTTACAATGACTTTTCTTGACTTGCCATGTATGTTGGGACCAGGTGATTTAGGGAGCCGTATCTGAGGTATATGGAATGCAGTGGATGCTACTGGTTGCCTTTTAAGGGCCTCTGTGTGCCTCTTGAGGGGCATCTGGGTGCTCTTGAGGGGCGTTTGGGGACTGTTTAAGGACCTCTGGGTGCTCGAGGGGTCATTGGATGTGTGGTATTTCAGGTGCTTCAGAAACTGTGCTCTGTTGATTATTGTTGCCGGGCAATAGCAACAATGAAAGTGTGTCACATTTCTACAACTGAAGCCACACTTTATGATTGTGAACTCTGAAAGTATCAGGAATCAGGTAAGACCCAGATGCAGACCGTGTCGAAGTAACAATGTTTATTAGAGCAACGMGGCAAAGGTACAGGACGGCAGACAGGGTCTGGTCAGGCAGAGGTCGGTAATCCAGAGGTGGAGCAAAGGTACAGGACGGCAGGCAGGGTCAGGGGCAGGTGGAGTGGTCAGGCGGGCAGGCTCAGGGTCAGGACAGGCAAGGGTCAAAACCAGGAGGACGAGAAAAGAGAGACAGGGGAAAAGCAGGAGCTGAGACAAAAAAAGCTGGTAGGCTTGAACAAACAAGATGAACTGGCAACAGACAGACAGAACACAGGTATAAATACACAGGGTATGATGTGGAGGATGGGCGACACCGGGAGGGGGGTGGAGACAATCACAAAGACAGGTGAAACAGATCAGGGTATGACATAAAAAGAGCAATAACAGTAAAGTAACAAGTTATAAAATTAAATGAAATACACTGATGTAACTGAAAAAATAGGGCAAATCAAAAAACATAAACATCAAATATATTCAACAAACAAAGAAAGAAATAGTACCTCTGTGCCTCGCTGAAGCATGACATTTGATGTCGTTGAAGACTATAAATTGTTCAGCCTTATATGTGCAGAAGGGGCAGTGATGAAGTTGACTACTGCTGCATTTTTTAATTTTGGGACTCTCGCCCTCCAATAACACACTAACGTGTCTCTATACATAAAAAAAAATAAGCATAGACATAAAAGGCATAAAATAATCAATAAGCATTTAATTTCATTATTGTATATACTATGCGTAGGCTGTGTAGACTCGCTATGTGTAACTTAGAGAATGGCCGTAGAGCCAGCCAAACACACAAAAAGGCATACATTGAAAAAACACATAAAATCAACGATCAAATCGATTACATAACTGTACATGTAAACCTAGGCTTACTGCTCAAGTAGGCAAATTTGTCCAAGTAAGATTCCCTCATTGTAAGCAATTAGCTAGCTCACGTGCAAATGGGTGCTAATTAACGCTATGCTAACATCGTGCGGTAGTTGGTTATATAAAAATGTACCACTGCACTGGTATAATATGAATATAATAAAGTGCGTTATGTATAATGACAGTCTCACTTCCATGGTTTATATTTTTATCCATCTAGGTTAGGTTTGATTAAGATTCACTTTCGTTGACGTTGATACCTTCCACATGAACCTCAACTTGGGTGACCTTGAAGGAGATGGGAAGGGTTCGGTTTAAACGCGTTTGACTCTGCCCATACTGAGCCCGGCCCCGAACTGCACACTGCAGTCAGGAGCTTCTCCATCAATTTGAAGAAGAGTGTTGATCACTACATACAGTAGGTGGTGGAACCTCTTAAAATACCATAGAAGAAGCTGAAAAGCCTCAACAGGAAGTACTTTGTTACCATCCTCCATCAAGTTTTCAATCCTGTCTTTCATTCTTAGCCAGTAGCTTTTTGGAAAGAAAATGCCACAGGCTTTTGGAACTAAATAACAGTTGCATTTTATTTATTTATCACCACCGAACAATAGCGGCACTCATTCAGTCGATATATAGATAGAGCACCAATTCGATAGCTTGGATTTTGAATCATGCATGGAGTGGATCATTTGCAGGAGACAACAGACTTCATTAGCTAGCTAATTCCGCAAGCTAGCTAGCTAGTTAACATTACTTGGCTAGCTTGCTAACATTAGCTGGCTAGATAGAAACATGAATTTGACCCTTGCTAGCTAGCTAAATTATGGTAAATGCTGTTAAGTTGGCTAGTCTGCTATCTGATTGTGTCATTGCTAGCTAGCTTGCTAACAATCTATGGTTTTCTAGCTGACAATATTGACTAACGATATATGTAGCTAAATTCAGAGGCAAAAAAGTCCCTTTAGTCTAGCTAGTCTAGCTAGCTAATCTAAGGTGTCTTTCCATTAGGGCAATGGTCAGCCCAAGCATCATATTCACCACAGCACCATTTGGATTAGAGGTCGACTGATTAATCGGAGTAGCCGATTAATTAGGGCCGATTTCAAGTTTTCATAACAATCGGAAATCGTTATTTTTGGACACCAATTTGGCCGTTTAAAAAAAATATATATATACTTTTTTTACACCTTTATTTAACTAGGCAAGTCAGTTAAGAACACGTTCTTATTTTCAATGACAGCCTAGGAACGGTGGGTTAACTGCCTTGTTCAGGGGCAGAATGACAGATTTTTACCTTGTCAGCTCGGGGATTCAATCTTGCAAGGTTACAGTTAACTAGTTCAACGCTCTAACCACCTGCCTCTCATTGCACTCCACAAGGAGCCTGCCTGTTACGCAAATGCAGTAAGAAGCCAAGGTAAGTTGCTAGCTAGCATTAACCTTATCTTAGAAAAAACAAACAATCAATCAATCAATCATAATCACTAGTTAACTACACATGGTTGATGATATTACTAGTTTATCTAGCGTGTCCTGCGTTGCATATAATCGATGCGGTGCGCATTCGCGGAAAAAGGACTGTCGTTGCTCCAACGTGTACCTAACCATAAACATCAATGCCTTTCTTAAAATCAATACACAGAAGTATATATTTTTAAACCTGCATATTAAGGTAAAAGAAATCCAGGTTAGCAGGCAATATTAACCWGGTGAAATTGTGTCACTTCTCTTGCGTTCATTGCACGCAGAGTCAGGGTATATGCGATAATAATAAAGGTTTTGTTTTCGAAATGATAGTTTCCGGATTCGACCATATTAATGACCAAAGGCTCGTATTTCTGTGTGTTATTATGTTATAATTAAGTCTATGATTTGATATTTGATAGAGCAGTCTGACTGAGCACCAGCAGGCTCGTAAGCATTCATTCAAACAGCACTTTCGTGCGTTTTGCCAGCAGCTCTTCACTGTGTTTCAAACTCCCGAGATTAGGCTGGTGTAACCGATGTGAAATGGCTAGCTAGTTAGCGGGGTGTGCGCTAATAGCGTTTCAAACGTCACTCGCTCTGAGACTTGGAGTAGTTGTTCCCCTTGCTTTGCATGGGTAACACTGCTTCGAGGGTGGCTGTTGTCGATGTGTTCCTGGTTCGAGMCCAGGTAGGAGCGAGGAGAGGGACGGAAGCTATACTGTTACACTGGCAATACTAAAGTGCCTATAAGAACATCCAATAGTCAAACGTATATGGAATACAAATGGTATAGAGAGAAATAGTCCTATAAATACTATATTAACTACAACCTAAAAACCTCTTACCTTGGAATATTGAAGTCTCATGTTAAAAGGAACCACCAGCTTTCATATGTTCTCATGTTCTGAGCAAGGAACTTAAACGTTAGCTTTTTTACATGGCACATATTGCACTTTTACTTTCTTCTCCAACACTTTGTTTTTGCATTATTTAAACCAAATTGAACATGTTTCATTATTTATTTGAGGCTAAATTTATTTATGCATTATATTAAGTTAAAATAAGTGTTCATTCAGTATTGTTGTAATTGTTATTATTACAAATAAAATAAAAAAATCGGCCGATTAATCGGTATCAGCTTTTTTTGGCCCTCCAATAATCGGTATCGGTATCGGCGTTGAAAAATCATAATCGGTCGACCTCTAATTTGGATGTGATAGTCATGGATGTATGTAACGTTACATTCACTTAGCCCARATGAGACTTTGCCTGTCTGTTCTTTTTTGCACAGCATTTATTTCATTTCAATATAACGTTATTGTTTCAAACAGGGCCAAGACTGAGACACTACAACGAGCCAACGGTGCCTAGTTTGAGCCGCAGATATGAAGGTAAGAACATAACTGTTACCAACTTAAATGTAAATACTTATTTGAAATATCTGCCATCTGTCTTTAAAATGTCACAATACATTTATATAAAATATAGGGGGTGGGAGAGGGAAATGTATCATTTCTAATACTTCTTTTACATTTTGTAGCTTAGATTTCTGGCTGTAATGGGTGCCAAGGACCTGAAGTCGACAGTGTGGTGGATGCTACCTTGCATTCTGTCAAGCCGTCTTGCCAGTGTAACGGATGTGAAATGGCTAGCTAGTTAGCGGGTACGCGCTACTAGCGTTTCAATCAGTTACGTCACTTGCTCTGAAACCTAGAAGTAGTGTTGCACCTTGCTCTGCAAGGGCCGTGGCCTTTGTGGAGCGATGGGTAACGATGCTTCGTGGGYGACMGTTGTTGATGTGTGCAGAGGGTCCCTGGKTCGCGCCCGTGTCGGGGCGAGGGGACGGTTTAAAGTTATACAGTTACATTGATGCTGTTGACCCGGATCACTGGTTGCTGCGGAAAAGGAGGAGGTTGAAAGGGGGGTGAGTGTAACGGATGTGAAATGGCTAGCTAGTTAGCGGGTACGCGCTACTAGCGTTTCAATCAGTTACGTCACTTGCTCTGAAACCTAGAAGTAGTGTTGCACCTTGCTCTGCAAGGGCCGCGGCTTTTGTGGAGCGATGGGTAACGACGCTTCGTGGGTGACTTGTTGATGTGTGCAGAAGGTCCCTGTTTCGCGCCCGTGTCGGGGCGAGGGGGCGGTCTAAAGTTATACTGTTACACCATCGCCACAACCACCTGTCTCAAAGCCATCTACCCCCAAGCCACAAGACTGTTCCAACAGCTGAACTACTGCACCCTACCACACACTTAGCATTTATTTATATTCTGTACACACCGAAATCAGTTTTGTAGACCGAACCAATGCAATAGTTATGTCACCTTCCAGTACTACTAATGAATATGCTTTCATATAATTCTATGCTGCAACTGCGCTGTACTTATTCCACTCATAATGCACATGGGCAAACTATGTCCTTAGTCTAATATACCACTATAGGGTATTTAAAAAAAAATCTTATTTTACTTTATCTTATATTCTTTTCTGCATGCCTCTTGTACTTGATTTAATTTATTTTGTATTTTAGTAGTATGTTATACAGTATATTTACTGTGTCACTTATTTGATGGCTTTCCTATGTTATTTATTTGATGACTATGTTACTTTGGTGAGAAGCCTGTGTCAACGCGTTGCCCTGTTGGTGAGGTTTATGACCACCATAAATACCTTTCCCCCTTTCCTCTCTCTGCTCTACAGATGTGACTATTGGAAAGCCCTTTGTTAACAAAGAGAGGGTCTGTTAACATCAAAAGGGTGGTGAACAGAACCATATTTCGGTAATCCAACCAGTTGAAAATATGCGTTGGTACTTAAAGAATATGATATCAGATCAGTTGTCATCTTAGACATTATTACTGATGATAGGATGACAAAAACTGTATCTTGGAAAGTCTACACATTATAGTTATCAGATTCACATGGAATTGTTGTGCAATTTAAATGTTTAAATATGAAACTATTTGTGAACAGATTAAATGTAATTTTAGCTTCTAAATGAGAGAATTGGTATTCATAAGTGAACTAGGCTCAACTCAGTGGCACCGCCCATGTGAACAGACATTGGTTGTGAACTATGAAACACGCCCTTCTCTCCCTACTACATAAATAAATACATTACAAAAATGTTACATTTGTCTTCCCGAGGACGTGAGGACAACGGTCCATACATTAAAAGGGCTATTATCAAACTACAGAACTAAGCCAACTTCAGCGTGAGCTTAAAGTATGGCAACTTGGTATGAACTTTGAACTCTTATACACTAAAGAAGTGATACCCCCTAGCCGTTGAGTGAGCAGCAGCAGCTGTAAACGTGGGCTAGGAAAGGACGAACAACGTATCTCTTCTACCAAACACACAATGGTACTACAACGCATCCGTTCTACCAGACATTCTTCAGAGGACAGGAAGATCTCTGTCGGGCAACACGGCCTTCCATCTACGACCAACCTATTGAAGCACAGCTCAGAGTAAATATTTCTTGCATTTTCCTTTTCCAAATGGGCGGTTATTTAGAATGCATAAGATTCTGTATTTACGATAGCATAGCTTTACAAGGTCCGATCAGAGACCAAATCCTTTGTTCCTCAGTCTTCCCGCGCTTTCATTCAAACCCCAACCCCCTTCCTTTATGAAACCAGCCGTCATATCTGTTCCGTCCGCTAGGGACTTTTTCTGTTATGTCATAATTAGTAATCAATGTATGACCCATCCTGTGTATATGTAATTCTGTGTGATTGTTTAGGTATTTAGTAAATAAATTATTAAACCAAATTTGGTATTGCTGATTCAACTTGTTAGCCAGGGTTCGTGAAGATAACCAAGAATTCTATGACTTCAGATGAGACTGAATAAGGTGACGATTAAGAATTGACTGCTATTGATGTAAAAGATTACCAGGTCTTTAAGAGTTTATTCAGAAGATAACAGCTCTATAAATATTATTTCGTGGTGCCCCGACTTTCTAGTTAATTACATTTACATAATTAGTTCAATCAGGTAATATTAATTACAGAGAAATTATTTTATAGAATAGCATGTCATATCACTTAATCCGGCATAGCAAAGACACGACACCTGCAAGTACATGACGATAACATTTGATTAGTCGTCACCAGTGGATCCAGGTGACTACGATTGACCCTCGTTATCTGATATGTTTTGCACACACAATCATTTACAGCATCTTTCCACAAACCTTTTTCAACTGGACATGGCWWCCAATGTACCTTAAATAATAAAAATCTATAAATATAAAAAATAAGTGGTGACAGGTAGTAGGCATGCTGCTGGCTTGATGCTAAATTAGCGTCTTGCCTCCAACTGGCAGCTGTAGTAGTGTCGTTGGTTGGGAGAAGAGCGGTTAAAGGGCGGTTGAAGGGCGGCTGGGCTGTGTCAGGAAAACGTCAGGAGCACGGATTTAGGCTTACTCCTTTGAACAACTGGGTAACACTTGCTCTTATACCTGTGTAATTAATTACTACAGTAACAACATATATTTAATGTTCTGGAACATTGGCAACTGGATSTTTCAATTTGTAGTTCATACATGTATAATCTATAAGCAAAATAACTTTTACTTAATTAGCCAGAGACTGTTTTTCTGGAAGCTGTGATGCGCTATTTTTCCTACTTTTTCTCCCACGTGGGCCAGCCCCCAAGCAATTCGATTTCTATCCAATGAGCTTCAGCCCCTCACCATTTGAGTGACAGCTATCAACATGCACACACAGCAGAGCGAAAGAGAGAGCAATGACATATAGCAGATATATACACGTTTTTGACGCAGTACGCAATTTTTGGTAACCACTTTTGTCTCGTGAGCACTACTTTCAGAACTACTGGCTAAAAAGTATACAAAAGTACCTGAGAATCTCTTTAATACCCAGGTATAAGAGCAACTCATTGAATGCCAACAATTGGCTGACCTGACAATCTTACCAAGAGCAGCAGGATACGAACCTGACTTACTTAGGTCCAATAATATATGCAAAAGTATGTGGACACCCCTTCAAATGAGTGGCTTTGGCTTTTCAGCCACACCCGTTGCTGACAGGTGTATAAAATCGAGCACACAACCATGCAATCTCCATAGACAAACATTGCCAATAGAATGGCATTACTGAAGAGCTCAGTGACCTTCAACGTGGYACCGTCATAGAATGCCACCTTTCCAAAAAGTCAGTTTGTAAAATGTATGCCCTGCTAGAGCTGAGCCGATGAACTGTAAGTGCTGTTATTGTGAAGTGGAAACGTGCAGGAGTAACAACGGCTCAGCTGCTAAGTGGTATACCACACAAGCTCACAGAACGCGACCGACGAGTGCTGAAGCGCGTAGCTTCTGTCCTCGGTTGCAACACTCACTACCGAGTTCCACACTGCTTCTGGAAGAAACATCAAAACAAGAACTGTTCGTCGGGAGCTTCATGAAATGGGTTTCCATGGCCAGGCAGCCGCACACAAGCCTAAGATCACCATGCACAGTAAAGGGAAATCTTAACGGTACAGCATACAATGAAATAGCCGAATCCACTAATTTGAAGAGATGTCCATATACTTTTTAAAATAAAGGTTAAATTAGTTATTTCTTGAATATAGTGTACTGAATACCCAGAGAATAGTAAGTTGATGTTGATTCGGTGAAATTCAATTAAACAACTACTACAGAAGAATAGCCTATAATCCAAAGTAAAGTGAAACAGTGTGCAATCAGTTGGGATCCCAACTGGAGACAGGAGAGGAAAACAGAGGAATGCTTATTTTACATTTAAGCAATAGTTTGGTAGATCATGCTTAATGTAAGTATCCATCCTGTGATCTCATCTTAATTTAAATACTCAAACATGAGGGTGACCAAACCCAATATCACTCTCTTTTGTGAAATGGGGCGATATTCAGTTTTGAAACCAGGCTAGATGATAATACCATGTCAAGGTGAAGTTAGAGTGCACAATGCTTTGTTTCTTACAACACAAAAATATAATTCTGAATCATGCATAGTGATTAACAGGCACAAATGTTGGCACATTGATGATCAAATGGGAATGTACTCTTGAGGTATTAGACATACAAATTCATTTTCTCCCTTTCCTCTCTTTGCATAGAAAAATACAAACACCATAACACACACACATACAAAAACACTTCACATAAGACTCCAAAGTGTTATAATTCATCTCTCATCTTCTTGCCCTTAGGCCGCACCAGTCTGCCGAGGAAGAGGATGGAGTTGGTCTTGGTGTCCTTCACCAGGAAGATGAAGGGATGGTCAGCGTAGAACAGCTTGGGGTTCTTCAGCTTGTCTGTGCCGAAGATGCTTCTGTCTATGGGGTTCCCATCGGTGTCCCACTCCATGGCAGAGGCATGGAAGACATTGGACAGATACAGGTCCTTCTTCCCAGAGATGTTGGACAGGTCCGCCTTGGTCTTATCCACAGCCTCTGTCAGACCCAGCTCCCCAAGGTGTTTCTGAGAGAGTGAGAGTGAGAGTGAGAGAGAGAGTGAGAGAGAGAGAGATCTTTATTGTAAAGGAGTTTGAAGCATGAAGGAACTCTCAGCCACCTAAGAGCATCAGTGATGTGTACTGTATTCTAACATGTTATTCAAACCTGGATCTCGTAAACAGTTAACAAAATGATTGTTATTCAAACTTGTATCTCATAAACAGTTAACAAAATGATTGTTATTCAAACTTGTATCTCATAAACAGTTAACAAAATTATTGTTATTCAAACTTGTATCTTATAAACAGTTAACAAAATGATTAATAAATGTTGTTTTAAACAATGACCTGTGTCATCTCTAGGTATTTCCAGTACCTGAATGTTGTGGCTGACTTCCATGCAGACTTTGGGCAGAGACACAGCAACAGCCGTCTCCTTTAGCTTGCCCATCCAGTCTTCCAGCTGCTTGCGGGTCAGTAGCTTCTCCAGCCTCTCCAGGGGCTCCACGTGGTAGGGCATGAAGAACACCATGCTGGACTTCTTATGGGCCAGGGGTATGCTCAGGATGAACAGCTTATTCACTGTGTCTTCGTGGAAGCCATAGATACCTGCAGGTACAGTCAGTATGGATACAGACACAGAGACATTTCTAGGGCATTTCTTTACATCTTCCTTCACTTTGAAATGAGAACACCCCAGTTCAGTTCAAAGGTACTTTATGATATTATAATGAGGGCTGACCTGTGCGGTGCATCATGGGTACACCAACAGTGTGAGTGTGAGACACCAGGAAGCCACGGTTGTCCACCATCTTATGGTGGAACTGTTCATCCCAATGGGCTGTTCAGATATAAAGTAAAATACAATTACACTGTAAATATATGAATGAGTAAATCAACTAAGCGAAAGAGAGAAGAGTGAATCTAAAAGATTCTGGTCCTTTGTAAGAGAGAACTCACGTTTGAAGAACATGGCGTTGATGATCATGGCCCCATCGGTCTTCTCCACATCCTTGGTTACCTCGGGCAGCTTGCCATCTGTGAATTTGGCCGCCCAAGCATTGATGGACTTCACAGCGCTCTTCTTGTTCTTGAAGTTTATCTTTGTGTGGTCATATTTGTAGTGCTTCTTGCTGCTCTTGACAAAGGCATCTGCAAAGTTGACCGAGCTGGGGGTGTATAGGCGGTTGCTGATCTTCCAGGTGACGTTACGGGCCTTGGAGTCGCTGACCTCCTCCAGGAGCTCGGCCAGGCCAGCGTGCAGCTGCTCGTCCTTCACTTTGTTAGCGCTCAGCACGGTCTTGACCTGGGAGGCGGTGGAAGCCTTGCCCCCGAGTGCCACCAGGCCCAGGGAAGAGGCCACCACCACCGGGGAGATGAGGATGTTCTCCAGGTCCTTTTCCTTGGCTATGTTCTGGTAGAGGCTGAACGCCAGGCTGGCGCTGTTGTCAGCCAACAGGGTGGCGTGGTTGCTCAGGACCTTGTCTGCCGAGGCGGCGGTGGCAGYGGAGGCTGCAGTGGCCAATAGGGCCATGGCTACCAGGTTAGTCACCCACATGGTGTCAACCGAATCAGTAGAGACTTGAGGGGACATGGAAAMGGTGTATGTGTTAGATTTATACAGTGGACTTCCTTATGGAGCATCATATCGATTACAGAGCAACAGAGTCTCAAATCCCAGGTGTTAGAGGCAAATTAAATTAAATTTGTCCTGGATTTTGAATACAGAAAACCTCTTGTGGGACTTYTCTCCTTGCTCTTGCCAGTGATAGCATGAGTTAAGGAGATAACGCACTTCTCAAACACTTTGCTGAGATTCAAGAGGAATACCACATTCTCTTTTATTCAACCTGGATGATGCAGAATGGACATGCTGTGTGGTATACTAAGCTTTCATTATGCAGTCTGTAATGTAATTATAGACCTGAATTCATTGGTAGAGAATCTGAGAGCAGGGTTGACTGTGCCAATGGAGAGTCTCCAAGTAGACATTCAAGGCAAGACTCAAGAGCCACGTTGACACTGCAGCTGTAAAACGCCTAGAAGATGAAACAGTCGTCAACATTCTAAGTGGAATAATTCTACAGCAACTACTGAGGGCCATTAGCTACTGAATGAAGAATACAAGTTCTCTTAAGAAGAAAATGGAAATTTATATCAAGCTCTCTCTTCATTTGGGGGACCAATCACTTTTTATTTATCTCTCTCTGCTCTGTGTTGCCCTGCAGGAGGCTTACGGTAGCAGACAAGTAGCAACATGATCAGGCTAAGCCATGAAGTCTAAACAAAAGGATGCTATGCATCCTCTGAGGCCTGGAATGAGTGACCTTAAGCGGGCGTGAGGTTTCACATTTTTCAGTACTAAACATAAAGTTTGATCTTTACTGTAACAATGATGCCTTTAGAAGTTTTGTTGGAACTACAAATTATTCCAGTACATTCTAAATTTGCATTACCTATTATTTTGATTCTGCATGCATAATTACAAATCACAGCACAAGCGAACGGCTCATGTCCACCAGATGCATCAAMCTCTTCATTGTGAATGAAGCAGTCCACAACTGTCTGTGTACTGCATGTTTTCAATATTTTCAACTGCTTTGCTTTACCATGCGGTGGTACAAATGGAGGTAAACACACTGACTCCAACTAGCTAGGTTTTAGCTAGTTGAAAAGCGAAACACATGTGTGTCAAGTACGGAAAATATGGGCCAGACATCCGGCAAAACAAAATGCATATGCATCTGGTGGACATCGGGCGTAATTCAATGCCCTTATAAGTCATAACTAAGAAACATCCTGGCACGTACAAATACCGGCAATGACGGTCTCATCTTATTGGACAGAAACCAGTGTGAGAGAAAGTTTAGAGGAGGAGGAATATGCTGGTTTACAGTTCCGTGCATCGTCATTAATATCTGTCTGAACATATGTTTATAAATTACACAGCTCATTTMTTCTGATAATCTATCTGATACTTTCTCTACACTCTCTACCACCACACAGCATGTGTTCAATTGACCAAGTAAAGTGAGATGCCCCCTGGCAGAGGCAACTGTGACTCAGATCAGAGCACAAGAGTCTGTTGCTGGGTGGGACCGCTACTAATTAGATAGGCTTCCTCAGACATGACACAATTCAAAGCAGCATTGCCACTGTTAATTAACCATCACTTTTATTTGATCATTATAGCATTTTCACTGTTATGTGACCCATTCATTAAGTGTGAACAGTGAAGTTGGGAGGAAGAAGTATGTTTTAGCCTGGCAACTTTTTCCTTTCAACTGGCCTGCACATGCTCAATCACATGAAGCTGTATTGTAATAGAGAACTAAATTCGCAAAAAATCATTTTATAAGCCCAAAATGGAGGGACTTTTCAGATTCCTGGTCAGAAGTTTTCCTGMAGTTAACACAAGTCCAGCCCCCTCCCCCTCCCATCGCATCCCCTTTTAACTTACCAGGCTCTTTCAGCAGTTTTCCTCTAATTTCTCTCTTAGCTTCCACACGATCCTTCAGCTGGTCTACAAACCGTGGGGGAAATATTCTGGAAGTTGAGGAATGGAAAATGTTAATGATGTACAGTGATTTTCAATGCACAGTGAGTAGCACTGGGCCCTCCCACAGTATCTGTTGAGCAGCTATGTAAGTGGGACTTTCCCCCTCCAGGTCCTAAAGCCTGAGACACACTGAAAGCTCATTCACACTGCAGACAGACATCTGGCAGAGTTTCTATAAAGTTCATAGTTCTGTATTCTCAAATGTTGCTACTGTAATATACTGTRCACAGTTTTAGACCATGCATCATAAAGAAACATTATTTTGTATTAATGGCCCTCCTGCCTAAAAAAACGGGGAAAATATGCATACTGTCTTAATAACACAACATTTTCCACTTCCATTTTCAGATTTTCTGACAATTTCTAGATGTTGCACATCGCTTTAAGCCAGGGGTAAACAACAGACTGCTTGACTGAACACAGTGTGCAACATCTGTAAATTGTCAGAAAATCATAAAATAGTGGTGGGAAATTGTGTTTTATTCAAGACAGTACACATATTTTCCTAGTTTTTGTGTGTGCCATTAAATCAAGTTAAGGAGGAAATTGACGCCTTTGCAGCCTGAATGGATAATGCTTTATGTATGAGCTGGTCCCTGGTGGACACGAGTGTATAGCGGGCTGGGTACATTAAAGTCAGACGCAGATGGCAAACAACATAAAATGAATAATAGTGCCATCTGTTTGGATTACCTACTGCAAACAGAGTTGCAGGGAAGTTTTCTAAGTAGGTCATTGAAAATCAAAAATTCCATGAGACCGAAGAATAATAATTGTTAGGGGGTAGAAAAAACGTTGGTATTATAATTGTTATGATTCGTACATTTTGCTTGCAAGTTGTGAAGATTTGACAGTTTTTTCTTCCTCCTCCTCCCCCTTCTTAGTGCCACGTCTGTGGTTGTGTCTGTCTGATTTGAGAGACTGATAGCGTGGGATGCAGGATGGGGAATGTGTCCATTCAAGCCCCCCTGCCTGGTCTGCCTAGCCATGCCAAATTGTTAAATTATCCCCTGGTGTCTAACTGACTCACTTTTCCCCAAAATGAACAACATGTCATTGTGGACATGCATGCAGTGTATCTGATTATTCCCTTTCGAAAAAATCTATTCAGGCACTCTTAAACATGGATTGTTTCTGCTGAAGAGCAATAAAGTTTAGGAAATCACTCAACATGCCACAGTAGTCCAGTGTTTGGTGCCAAGGGATTTGTGACATCATGTTAGAAATTAGGTCACATTACATTGGCTATGCCTCAGCACTGCTAGAGTGAAAAGGCTATGCATAAGACACATGTTCTGTTGATGTTTAGATAAATTAACAATTTACATAGAGCCAACATTGGTCTGAGTACAAAAGAAGTAACCCCACTCACCCACACCACATCTCCACCCTCAACATGAAAAAGCATAGCACTTGGCTACATGCTTTTGTATTACATAGCTAAATTCCAAACTGGCTCTTTGTCTCAGAAGAATAGGTTGGCCTGATATACTGCCTGAGGGCAGYATTGGTTTAGTTTTGCGTGCATATAGGGCTAGGCAGCTTCAATTAACTCTGTTGCTAAGGCTTGCAGCTCAGCTAGCCAAGAGACGGGACTTCGAACATCTATACAGTTCAGATGAATTTTTATTAAACTCAAACTCACTGTCACTGATTAACGGCAGATACAGAAGTAGGATCTCAATTTGGTCACCCTGTTGTTGCAGGAAATGTCCTGCACAGCTGGAAATGCACATTTGCAGTGTATTCAAGGCTTCTAAAGTTTTGCCCTAACTAAAAATGTATCAACCCCTACAAAAATGCCCATTAATTATAATCCACACAATATTTATAATTTCCTGTTTCTGCAGGCTTATTTTCCTGTTGTGAAAAACTGGTTACATTAAGATMCATCCTACATCTGTAGGAGAGACATAATGGTAAAACTGATGGAACAGACCCTCTTAAGATATTGTAATGGTTTTAAACATCGTGTGCCTTTTCTGCATATTTCTACAAATGTTTACAGACCAATCCATGAATGGTTTAATTGTGGTAAGGCTGTGTACAGTATATAAAGGGCTATATAGTGCAGTCTCCAACTAAGATCTTATAGGCAATGCGAAACACAATGTTCTCTGTCATTAATAGATTACTGTATTGCACAGGAGGCTGCTGAGGGGAGAACGGCTCATAATAATGGCCAGAACGAAGCAAATGGAATGACAAATACATGGAAACCATGTGTTTTATGTATTTGATGCCATTCCACTTATTTTGCTCCAGCCATTACCACGAGCCTGTTCTCCCCAATTAAGGTGCCACCAACCTCCTATGCTGTATTGTATTGTATACCTTCACTGAGGACTTAATAGCTCATGTTGGTTACTGCCTGCACAATACTGCATGTCAAGATGCATGTAACAATAGCAACAATGCCAGCATGGGAATCACATCAACAAACAGTAGGAAAAAGGGGCAGTGGAACAGAACGTATATCCGTCTCCATGTTGTCCAGGTTCCTGTGATGACCTGCCTTGGTTCCACATCCAGAAATACCATGTAGCAGAGGGATGGAGATGCTGATCATGGAGGGGGAAAAATAAGCATTCATGTGAAAAACTGCCAAAGCCATGTGGTTTCAGTTACCCTACAATTCGTTCAGCACTTCAGCTTAACTTATTACATTTTTTTTTTTCAGCAAACCTTGACTTTTCTCTCAAATACGAGCTCTCTGTAAGAGGAAGCAGGGTCACAGAGGGTTTCTTCCTTTAGAAATAGAAATGTGCCTGATATTCTCATGATGTAAGACCTCAGTAATGTTGCCCTGCATGCTGATGCAACCTTCAGCTGTTTAACTCTCACCAACTATTGCCAAACCCACTCAAAGATGTGATTCACTGTATAAACTCTGGTACAGTAGTTTAGTGCCTGTCTGGAAAGAGTGGAAGTGTGCAGAGATATACTGTTACAGTTTATTCTGATCCTATTTATGCAGTGTTCTTCAATCATGTTCCTGAAGACCCACTGCCAGGTGAGCAGACTTTTGTTCCAGCCCCATACTAATGAATCTGAGTCAGTTAATCAGGGGGTAAGTTGACATCAGGTGTGTTACTGCTGGGCTAGAGCAAAATCCTGCACACACTGTTGGTCTTTCGAACCATGATTGAAGACCACTGCACTAATGAGTAGAGTTTGTGTAGAAGATTTGTATCATGCAGAATCTTTTGTAAGTTTTTGGTCATATTGCTGACATACATCTTGCCAATACTTTCAGGCGTTGTGCGTAGGAGTAAGGGCTAGTGTACATTTGGAACTGGACAAATGTTTTAGAGAGAGGCCCTCAAGTGAGCAAAGTGAGCTACAGATGGCAATAGCATCCTCTGGTGGATGAAAATCTGCTAATGTGCCATGATCATGACAGAGCAGGGATCAGGGACTTATAGAGAGAGGAGACGATTATGATTCACCACCAGGGACTACCAAATGCTAGGGAATGTTCAGCCATGAGCTCTGTTGCACAATTATTATATATTTTTTAATCTCCACTTGATTATAGCATTTAGATATCTGTTTTTTTTATCCAATGACAGTCACACAATTTCAACCATTGTTTATAGACTTAGAAACKATCTATATATTTAAAAGTAACAGTAATTAACAGTTACAGTTTATAAACTCCTTGTACACCGCCTTATAAATTCTTGCAGTCAATCTCCAGCAGAGTGCTCTCAGAGACAGACACAGATTCACAGAGTCTCTGGTCACCTACTGTACAGTATGCTAAAGTAAATTAACTCCACTTGTCAGTTGCACAAGATTAGAGGGAATTGACGCAATCATCTTCCAAGCCAGGGGTTAATCTGTGGCTGTTAGGCCTGAAATAGATATCCTGTTGGATGTCACTCCCTGTGCCTGGTGTTGGCTCAATGCCTCCGAGCTGTATCAGGGGTTGGTGCTTGATGGCACCTGTAGTAGGCCAGCCATCCTGATTACTGGATCAAATAAAATAAAATAAAATGTATTTATATAGCCCTTCGTACATCAGCTGATATCTCAAAGTGCTATACAGAAACCCAGCCTAAAACCCCAAACAGCAAGCAATGCAGGTGTAGAAGCACGGTGGCTAGGAAAAACTCCCTAGAACTGCCAAAACCTAGGAAGAAACCTAGAGAGGAACCAGGCTATGAGGGGTGGCCAGTCCTCTTCTGGCTGTGCCGGGTGGAGATTATAACAGAACATGGCCAAGATGTTCAAATGTTCATAAATGACCAGCATGGTCAAATAATAATAATCACAGTAGTTGTCGAGGGTGCAGCAAGTCAGCACCTCAGGAGTAAATGTCAGTTGGCTTTTCATAGCCGATCATTAAGAGTATCTCTACCGCTCCTGCGGTCTCGAGAGAGTTGAAAACAGCAGGTCTGGGACAGGTAGCACGTCCGGTGAACAGGTTAGGGTTCCATAGCCGCAGGCAGAACAGTTGAAACTGGAGCAGCAGCATGACCAGGTGGACTGGGGACAGCAAGGAGTCATCATGCCAGGTCGTCCTGAGGCATGGTCCTAGGGCTCAGGTCCTCCGAGAGAGAGAAAGAAAGAGAGAAAGAGAAAATTAGAGAGAGCATACTTAAATTCACACAGGACACCGGATAAGACAGGAGAAGTACTCCAGATATAACAAACTGACCCTAGCCCCCTGACACATAAACTACTGCAGCATAAATACTGGAGGCTGAGACAGGAGGGGTCAGGAGACACTGTGGCCCCATCCGATGATACCCCCGGTGTCACGCCCTGGCCTTAGTATTCTTTGTTTTCTTTATTGTTTTAGTTAGGTCAGGGTGTGACATGGGGTATGTTTGTGTTTTTGTCTTGTCTTGGGTGGTTGTAGTGTCTAGGGGGATTTTGTTAGAGTGTATGGGTTTGTTTTGAGTGAATGTTTCTAGGGAAGTCTATGGTTGAGTGAATGTGTCTAGCTATGTCTATGGTTGCCTGAGTGGTTCTCAATCAGAGACAGATGTTTTTCATTGTCTCTGATTGGGAGCCATATTTAAGGTGGCCATAGGCATCATGTATTTGTGGGTAATTGTCTATGTTATACGTTTGTAGCCTGTATGTGCACTACGTTCTTAGCTTCACGGTCGTTCATTGTTTTGGTTAGTTTGTAAGTGTGTTTTGTTTCATTTTTCCTTCTTCAAAAATAAAAGGAAGATGGCTTATTTTCCAAATGCTGCGTTTTGGTCCGTCAATCCCCCACACGATCGTGACACCCGGACAGGGCCAAACAGGAAGGATATAACCCCGCCCACTTTGCCAAAGCACAGCCCCCACACCACTAGAGGGATATCATCAACCACCAACTTACCATCCTGAGACAAGGCCGAGTATAGCCCACAAAGATCTCCGCCACGGCACAACCCAAGGGGGACGGCATGAAAGAGCACCAGTAAGCCAGTGACTCAGCCCCTGTAATAGGGTTAGAGGTAGAGAATCCCAGTGGAGAGAGGGGAACCGGCCAGGCAGAGACAGCAAGGCCGGTTCGATGCTCCAGAGCCTTTCCGTTCACCTTCACACTCCTGGGCCAGACTACACTCAATCATATGACCCACTTAAGAGATGAGTCTTCAGTGAAGACTTAAAAGTTGAGACCGAGTCTGCGTCTCTCACATGGGTAGGCAGACCATTCCATAAAAATGGAGATCTATAGGAGAAAGCCCTGCCTCCAGCTGTTTGCTTAGAAATTCTAGGGACAATTAGGAGGYCTGCGTCTTGTGACCGTAGCGTACGTGTAGGTATGTACGGCAGGACCAACTCGGAAAGATAGGTAGGAGCAAGCCCATGTAACGCTTTGTAGGTTAACAGTAAAACCTTGAAATTAGCCCTTGCCTTAACAGGAAGCCAGTGTAGGGAGGCTAGCACTGGAGTAATATGATAACATTTTTGGGTTCTAGTCAGGATTCTAGCAGCCGTATTTAGTTTATTTAGTGCTTTATCCGGGTAGCCGGAAAGTAGAGCATTGCAGTAGTCTAACCTAGAAGTAACAAAAGCATGGATAAATTTTTCTGCATCATTTTTGGACAGAAAGTTTCTGATTTTTTAAATGTTACGTAGATGGAAAAAAGCTGTCCTTGAAACAGTCTTGATATGTTCGTCAAAAGAGAGATCAGGGTCCAGAGTAACGCCGAGGTACTGGAGGTACCATACACAAATAGTACAGTCGATTAAGGCATGGGCATCAAATTCAACAGTGAAAATCACCATCTACCATGATTAGGAACAGGGCCGGATTAAGAAACCACGGGCCCAGGGCTTTTTATTTTTTATATATATGTACAGTGCATTCGGAAAGTATTCAGACCATTTTGTTACGTTACAGCTTTATTCTAAATTGGATTAAATATTTGAAAAATCCTCAGCAATCTACACAAAATAACCCCATAATGACTAAGCGAAAACACGTTTTTAGACATTTTTGCAAATGTATAAATAAAAAAAAACAGAAATGCCTCATTTACGTAATTATTCACACCCATTGATCATCCTTCAATTGATTGCACATAATTTGGAAAGGCACACACCTGTCTATATAAGGTCCCAGAGTTGACAGTGCATGTCAGAGCAAAGACCAAGCCATGAGGTCGAAGGAATTGTCCGTGGAGGGCCGAGACAGAATTGTGTCAAGGCACAGAGCTGGGGAAGGGTACCAAAAAATATCTGCAGCATTGAAGGACCCCAAGAACACAGTGGCCTCCAWCATTCTAAGGATCGGACCTGTTTTTTTCAATTTACGCCTAAAATGACATACCCAAATGTAACTGCCTGTAGCTCAGGACCTGAAGCAAGGACATGCATATTCTTGATACCATTTGAAAGGAAAGTGAAATTAATGTAGGAGAATATAACACAATAGATCTGGTAAAAGATAATAAAACMAAAAAAACATGCATTTTCAATTTATTTTTTTCTTCCATGATATTTGAAATGCAAGAGAAAGGAGTTTGTGTAATTTTAGATTTTGACCACCAGGTGGTAGCAGTGTTGTGCAAAGTTTCAGACTGATCCAGAGAAGTATTATATTCCTACAATATAGTCTGCCAGGAGTTTGCCCAAATGTGCCGAATTGGTCAATTGATACATTTTCAAGTTCATAAGTATAGAGAACATACAAAAATGCTATGGTAATGGAAAATTTAAGTTTACACACATCCAGGAATGTCATACATGATGGATAATTAGCTTCCCTACAGAAAAAACACTAACCTTCACATGTCTAGGGGTGGGTGTGGGGCCAGAGACAGCAGGGGTTCAAACTGTAGAACCCAGTTCCTACATTTGAATATAGAAATTGATTTTATCAAACAAAACTATTCTTCATTTTATCTCTGGGACCCTCAGGATGACAAATCAGAGCAAGATTACTGAACGTAAGTACATTATTTACCTTCAGAGGTGAATGTATCAAATTGTACATTATTTACATTATTTACCTTCAGAGGTGAATGTATCAAACAAGTTGACGTGATAAAAGTGTTTTGTTGTTGTGCACTCTCCTCAAACAATAGCGTGGTATCTTTTCACTGTAATAGCTAATGTAAATTGGGCACATTAGCGCACTTTAGCAACAACCGTACCGGTTTATAGACACCGATCCCGTAGAGGTTAAATGGAAGAAGTTTGGAACCACCAAGACTCTTCATATAGCTGGCCACCCGGCCAAACTAAACAATCGGGGGAGAAGGGCCTTGGTCAGGGAGGTGACCAAGAACCCGATGGTCACTCTGACAGAGCCCCAGAGTTCCTCTGTGGAGATGGGAGAACCTTCCAGAAGGACAACCATCTCTGCAGCACTCCACCAATCAGGCCTTTATGGTAGAGGGGCCAGACTGAAGCCACTCCTCAGTAAAAGGCAGATGACAGTCCGCTTGGAGTTTGCCAAAAGGCACCTAAAAGACTCTCAGACCGTGAGAAACAAGATTCTCTGGTCTGATGAAACCAAGATTGAACTGTTTGGCCTGAATTCCAAGCGTCACGTCCGGAGGAAACCTGGCACCATCCCGAAGGTGAAGGATGTGGGGATGTTTTTCAGCAGCAGGGACTGGGAGGCTAGTCAGGATCGAGGGAAAGATGAACAGAGCAAAGTACAGAGAGATGCTTGATGAAAACCTGCTCCAGAGCGCTCAGGACCTCAGACTGGGGAAAGGGTTCACCTTCCAACAGGACAATGACGCTAAGCACACAGCCAAGACAACGCAGGAGTGGCTTCGGGACAAGTCTCTGAATGTCATTGAGTGGCCCAACCTGAGCCTGGACTTGAACCTGATCGAACATCTCTGGAGAAACCTGAAAATAGTTGTGCAGCGACGCTCCCCATCCAACCTGAYAGAGCTTTAGAGAATCTGCAGAGAAGAATGGGAGAATCGCCCCAAATACAGGTTTGCCAAGCTTGTAGCGTCATACCAAAGAAGACTCGAGGCTGTAATTGCTGCCAAAGGTGCTTCAACAAAGTACTGAGTAAAGGTTCTGAATACTTACGTAAATGTGATAATTCAGTGTTTTATTTTTTTATTAAACATTTGCTAAAATTTCTAAAAACCTGTTTTTACTTTGTCATTATGGGGTATTGTGTGAAGATTGACGAGGGAAAATCTATTTAATCCATTTTAGAACAGAGCTGTAAAATAACAAAATGTGGAAAAAGTCAAGGGGTCTGAATATAGGCTACAGTAGGCTACTAATTAACATTGCCAATGGCGCACTGACTCACCTAATAACAAAGATTAAGTCATAGGCTCCTCACAGTGACGGCTGATGCCCTCATCGTGGCAATAGCCTTTCTAAAGATGAGCTACTTTGAAAAACAGTGCTGTTAAAAATTGGGAGTTGTTGAGAAAATAAAATGTTCTGTTGGTTCTACAGACAGATTAGTCTTCTCTTTTCAGCTTTAAACATTTGCTTTCCAAACTGTAAATTTTTCTTGAGAACAACCATAGAAATATAATCACTAGATGGYAGTCAGGACTGGCAGCCATTGTTAGCACACCCATACATTTAACAGTGAAATTGCCATAGTATTTTTTGCTCAGAAAACTTAAGGGCCAAATTCGGCTCACGGGCCACCAGTTGGGGAACACTGATATATACTGTATATAGAATACAGTTGAAGTCGGAAGTTTACATACACCTTAGCCAACTACATTTACACTCCGTTCTTCACAATTCCTGACATTTGATCCTTGTAAAAATTCCCTGTCTTAGGGTCAAACGTTTTGGGTAGCCTTCCACAAGTTTCTCACAATAAATTGGGTGAATTTTGGCCAATTCCTCCTGACAGAGCTGGTGTAACTGAGTCAGGTTTGTTGACCTCCTTGCTCGCACACGCTTTTTCAGTTCTGCCCACAATTTTTTTATAGGATTGATGTCAGGGCTTTGTGATGACCACTCCAATACCTTGACTTTGTTGTCCTTAAGCCGTTTTGCCACAACTTTGGAAGTATGCTTGGGGTCATTGTCCATTTGGAAGACCAATTTGCGACCAAGCTTTAACTTCCTGACTGATGTCTTCAGATGTTGCTTCAATATATCCACATAATTTTTCTTCCTCATGATGCCATGCATTTTGTGAAGTGCACCAGTCCCTCCTGCAGCAAAGCACCCCCACAACATGATGCTGCTACCCCCGTGCTTCATGGTTGGGATGGTGTTCTTCGGCTTGCAAGCCTAAAATTTTTCCTCCAAACAAAACGATGGTCATTATGGCCAAACAGTTCTATATTGGTTTCATCAGACCAGGACATTTGTCCAAAAAGTTTGATATTTGTCCCCATGTGCAGTTGCAAACCGTAGTCTGGCTTTTTTTATGGTGGTTTCGGAGCAGTGGCTTCTTTCTTGCTGAGCAGCCTTTCAGGTTATGTCGATATAGGACTGGTTTTACTGTGGATATAGATACTTTTCTACCTGTTTCCTACAGCATCTTCACAAGGTCTTTGCTGTTGTTCTGGGATTGATTTGCACTTTTTGCATCAAAGTACATTCCTCTCTAGGAGACAGAATGCATCTCCTTTCTGAGCGGTATGACGTCTGCGTGGTACCATGGTGTTTATAATTGCGTACTATTGTTTGTACAGATGAACGTGGTACCTTCAGGTGTTTGGAAATTGCAACCAAGGATGAACCTGTCATGTTTTGTCTTTGATCATCATGTCTTGTCCCTGTGCTTCCCTCTGCTGGTCTTATTAGGTTCTTTCCCTCTTTCTATCCCTCTCTCTCCCCCTCCCTCTCTCCCTCTCTCGCTCTCTCTCTCTCTATCGTTCCGTTCCTGCTCCCAGCTGTTTCTCATTCTCCTAAACTACCTCATTTACTCTTTCACACCTGTCCCCTATTTTGCCCTCTGATTAGAGTCCCTATTTCTCCCTCTGTTTTCCGCTTCTGTCCTTGTCGGACAGTAACTACCATCGCAAAAACTGTGACGTTGAATTGCCGGGCTCTCTGTCTGAAACAGGCGTCTAACGGGAGCCATTGAATTCTGACACACATTCTCAATGATGATTTGTGCCGTCTCCTGATAGCGAAGGACTTAGCGAGGGGTGAATGAAATGTGCCGCCTTAGAGAACTATCGATAACCGTAAAGAATCACAGTCTCTCCGAGACGAAGGCAGACCGGTAATAAAGTCTAAAGCGATGTGAGACCATGGTCGAGACAGGAATGGGAAGCGGTCTGAGACGACCGGACAGGAGGAGAGTTACCCTGACTTTAGTCTGCGCGCAGTCCGAACAAGCAGACCACGAAACGGCGCGTGTCCGCGTCCTGAGTAGGCCACCAAAACCGCTGGCGAATAGAAGCAAGCGTACCCCGAACGCCGGGGTGCCAGCCTAACTGGCAGAGTGAGCCCACTGAAGAACAGCCAGACGAGTAGAGACAGGAACGAACAGAAGGTTACTAGGACAAGCGCGCGGCGACGCAGTGTGAGTGAGAGCTTGCTTACCTGTCTCTCAATTCCCCAGACAGTCAACCCGACAACACGCCCTTCAGGGAGAATCCCCTCAGGGTCGGTAGAAAGCCAACGAAGAACTAAAGAGACGGGATAAGGCATCAGGCTGGTGTTCTTATTTCCCGGGCGATAGGAAATCACGAACTCGAAACGAAGCGAAAAAAACCGCCCAACGAGCTTGACGTGCATTAAGTCGTTTGGCAGAACGGATGTACTCAAGGTTCTTATGGTCAGTCCAAACGACAAAAGGAACGGTCGCCCCCTCCAACCACTGTCGCCATTCGCCTATGGCTAAGCGGATGGCGAGCAGTTCGCGGTTACCCACATCATAGTTCGTTCCGATGGCGACAGGCGATGAGAAAAGTAAGCGCAAGGAATGGACCTTATCGTCAGAATGGAAGCGCTGAGACAGAATGGCTCCCACGCCCACCTCTGAAGCGTCAACCTCGACAATGAATTGTTTTAGTGACGTCAAGGAGTAACAAGGATAGGGGCGGATGTAAAACGCTTCTTGAGGAGATCAAAAGCTCCGCTGGGGAACCGGACCAACTTAAAGCAAGTCTTGACAGAAGTCAAGCAGCTGAGAGGGGCAGCCACTTGACCGAAATTACGAATTGAAACGCCGATAGAAATTAGCGAAACCGAGAAAGCGCTGCAACTCGACACGTGACTTAGGAACGGGCAATCGCTGACAGCCTGGACCTTAGCGGGATCCATCTGAATGCCTTCAGCGGAAATAACAGAACCGAGAAATGTGACAGAGGAGACATGAAAGGCCAACTTCTCAGCCTTCACGTAGAGACAATTCTCTAAAAGGCGCTGGAGTACACGTCGAACGTGCTGAACATGAATCTCGAGTGACGGTGAAAAAAATCAGGATATCGTCAAGGTAAACGAAAACAAAGATGTTCAGCATGTCTCTCAGTACATCATTAACTAATGCCTGAAAGACAGCTGGAGCATTAGCGAGACCGAACGGCAGAACCCGCGTATTCAAAATGCCCTAACGGAGTGTTAAACGCCGTTTCCCACTCGTCCCTCTCCTGATGCGTACGAGATGGTAAGCGTTACGAAGGTCCAAACTTAGTAAAGAACCTGGCTCCCTGCAAAATCTCGAAGGCTGACGACATAAGGGGAAGCGATAACGATTCTTAACCGGTTATGTCATTCAGCCCTCGATATCCACGAGGGGCGCAGAGTACCGTCCTTCTTCTTAACAAAGAAAACCCCGCTCCGGCGGGAGAGGAAGAACGGCACCCACGGTCCGGCCGTCGAGAGAAACAGAGACAGATAATCCTCGAGAGCCTTACGTTCGGGAGCCGACAGAGAGTAGAGTCTACCCCGAGGGGGAGTGGTCCCCGGAAGGAGATCAATACAACAATCATACGACCGGTGAGGAGGAAGAGAGCTGGCTCTGGACCGACTGAAGACCGTGCGCAGATCATGATATTCCTCCGGCACTCTCTGTCAATATCACAGTTCCTCCTGAGTAGGGGACAGAAGAAACAGGAGGGATAGCAGACATTAAACACTTCACATGACAAGAAACGTTCCAGGATGGATAGAATTAACTAGACCAATTAATAGAAGGATTATGACATACTAGCCAGGGATGACCCAAAACAACAAGGTGTAAAAGGTGAACGAAAAATCAAAAAGGAAATGGTCTCACTGTGGTTACCAGATGCTGTGAGGGTTAAAGGTAGTGTCTCACATCTGATACTGGGGAGAAGACTACCATCTAAGGCGAAACATGGGCGTGGGCTTCCCTAACTGTCTGAGGGAATGTATGTTTCCGAGCCCCTGCTTCGTCCATAAAACAACCCTCAGCCCAGTCTATCAAGGCACTGCAGGAAGCAGCCGAACCGGTCCAGCGTAGATGGACCGACAAGGTAGTACAGGATTCTTGATGGAGAGACCGTGAGTAGTAGCGCTCACCAGTAGCCCTCCGCTTACTTGAGAGCTCTGGCTTTTACTGGACATGACATGACAAAATGTCCAGCAGAACCGCAATAGAGGCAAAGGCGGTTGGTGATTCTCCGTTCCCCTCTCCTTAGTCGAGATGCGAATACCTCCCAGCTGCATGGGCTCAGTCTCTGAGCCGGTGGGAGGAGATGGTTGAGATGCGGAGAGGGGAAACACCGTTAACGCGAGCTCTCTTCCACGAGCTCGGTGACGAAGATCTACACGTCGTTCTATGCGGATGGCGAGTGCAATCAAAGAGTCCACGCTGGAAGGAACCTCCGGGAGAGAATCTCATCCTTCACCTCAGCGTGGAGTCCTCCAGAAAACGAGCGAGCACGCCGGCTCGTTCCAGTCACTGGATGCAGCAAGAGTGCGAAACTCTATAGAGTTAATCCGTTATGGATCGATCACCTTGACATAGGGAAGCCAGGGCCCTGGAAGCCTCCTCTTCCCAAAAACTGAACGATCAAAAACCCGTATCATCTCCTCTTTAAAGTTCTGATAAACGTTAGAAACACTCAGCCCTTGCCTCCCAGATAGCTGTGCCCCACTCCCGAGCCCGACCAGTAAGGAGTGATATGAGTAAGCGATCCGAGCTCTCTCTCTTGAGTATTGGTTGGGCTGGAGAGAGAACACAATATCACACTGGGTGAGAAAGGAGCGACACTCAGTGGGCTGCCCAGAGTAACATGGTGGGTATTAACCCTAGGTTCCGGAGACTCGGAAGACCAGGAAGTAGCTGTGGCACGAGACGAAGACTCTGAAACTGTCCTGAGAGATCGGAGACCTGAGCGGACAGGGTCTCAACGGCATGACGAGCAGCAGACAATTCCTGCTCGTGTCTGCCGAGCATTGCTCCCTGGATCTCGACGGCAGTGTTGCGAGAATCCGTAGTCGCTGGGTCCATTCTTGGTCGGATTCTTCTGTTATGCTGGTGAATGAGGACCCAAAAGCGACTTAAATAGAAACAGAGTCTTTATTCAAGTCTTTAACAAACAATGATACTCCTGGATATTATCCTAGGTAAATCCAAAACAGGAAACTGAAAACCTCTCGTCAGTAGAGAGGAACGACTGGAGACGCGACCACAGACTGCATGTCGCTTCAGGAAGGCACAGGCCGTAGCTGACATAGACACCTGCTCACACGCAGCATCTGAAGAAGGCAAAAACACGACAGGGCGGAACAAGGACACAGAACAGCAAACATCAAACAAGA
>NC_036860.1:44891028-44925909 GCF_002910315.2 Salvelinus sp. IW2-2015 | reverse complement strand
TTCAGATGCTGCGTGTGAGCAGGTGTCTATGTCAGCTACGGCCTGTGCCTTCCTGAAGCGACCTGCAGTCTGTGGTCGCGTCTCCAGTCGTTCCTCTCTACTGACGAGAGGTTTTCAGTTTCCTGTTTTGGATTTACCTAGGATAATATCCAGGAGTATCATTGTTTGTTAAAGACTGGAATAAAGACTCTGTTTCTATTTAAGTCGCTTTTGGGTCCTCATTCACCAGCATAACAGAACCAGGCTTGTGGAGGTCTACCATTTTTTTCGGAGGTGTTGGCTGATTTCTTTTGATTTTCCCATGATGTCAAGCAAAGAGGCACTGAGTTTGAAGGTAGGCCTTGAAATACACCCACAGGTACACCTCCATTTGACTCAACTTATGTCAATTAGCCTATCAGAAGCTTCTAAAGCCATGACATAATTTTCTGGAATTTTACAAGCTGTTTAAAGGCACAGTCAACTTAGTGTATGTAAACTTCTGATGCACTGGAATTGTGATGGAGTGAATTATAAGTGCAATAATTTGTCTGTAAACAATTGTTGGAAAAATGACTTGTGTCATGCACAAAGTAGATGTCCTAACCGACTTGCCAAAACTATAGATTGTTAACAAGAAATTTATATGAGTGGTTGAAAAACTAGTTTTAATGACTCCAACCTAAGTGTATGTAAACTTCTGACTTCAAATGTATATCATACATACACTGAGTGTTCAAAGCACCTTCCGAATATTGAGTTGTACATTGTTTGCCCTCAGAACTGCCCCAATTCATTGGGCATGGACTCTAGAAGGTGCTGGAAGCATTTCACATTGATGCTGGCCCATGTTGATTCCAATTCTTCCCACAGTTGTGTGAAGTGGACTATTCTTGATACACCTGGGAAACTGTTGAGCGTGAAAAGGCACTTCAAACCTTGGTCTTGCCCATTCACCCTCTGAATGGCGCACATACACAACCCATGTCTCAATTGTCTCAAGGTTTAATAATCCTTCTTTAGCCTGTCTCCTCCCCTTCATCTACACTGATTGAAGTGTATTTAACAGGTGACATCAATAAGGGATCCTAGTTTTCACCTGTTCAGTTTATGCCATGGAAATAGCATGTTTCTAATGTTTTGTACACTCAGTGTTATATTCTTGATGTATTAGTTTAACATTTTATTTTATTTTTAGCTGCTTCTTGGGCCTCCTACGGGCCTGGATTAATCTGGCCCTGATTAGGAATTTGATCCTTGTAGGGAACCTATGGAAAAAATAATTGACAATTGAGTCATTTAGTCATTATTGGAATATGTCGTTTACAGTGTGCACTTTTATTTACCTATCCAACGTGTAGACCTCATTCAGTTGATCATACCTCCGATGCACATTGTGTCACTAGTTTCTAACGCCCTCTACCCCGAACCAGGGCATTGCAGAGGATACACTGCAGCTCCACCCACACCGTGTCGAATGGATTAAGGCTCTCTCCTGATCTGCGAAGTGTGTAAATAGTCGGTGAGTCACAGTCCTGTGAGTAATTTTCTTTGAATTTAAGGAAAAATAACTTCGGACATTGTCATTTGAAATATAATTCGCTCTGCGTTTAGTTTAATTCATTTTGATGTTTTGTCATTAGATGGGTTGCCAACATAACCAGAAACCACACATTTGCGTATTATTTGAAGTTTGAATCTGCAATAACTTCAAAGAGGGGAGAAGTATTGGTGTAGCCTAATTTCACAAGAACATAGCTGTGACAGATAGGAACCTGTTTTATACTTTTTGCTTTGGAGAAGATACGCCGTCGTGGAGGGAAGGTGAGTGTTGACATTGTGCGCAGGTTAACGGATTACGTTTCATATAATCCGATCGCTGTCACATAGTCTATTGACCTGTGTGATTTGCCTTGTTTACCTGCTATCATTTCATGAGACGCAATGAGACCATGATGACCAGAAAGTTGTATTTATGTTGGCTAACTGGGTAGATAAAATACAGATCTGTATAATTTATATAAAACATGTTAATTGGCACAGGTAAGGTAGCTCACAGTGGCTGACAAGACCTGGACAGTTTAAAGATGATTTTTGTCCTCTATCACATCATCACCATCATCATACCTTACTGTATTATTTCTCACTGTAGCCTAAAACTCCTGGTCAACCCTTACATTAAGTTACACTGATACCTAGTTAAATAGAAATTGAATTCACTTGCGTAATTACCAAATAACTACACAGTAACTGTACTAGTAACCAATGTAGAAAGTACTTGGCCACTTGCTTCAATTCTAGTTTAATTAGTTGTTTTATGCACTGTGTCTACAATTACAGTGTAGTACTAGCTGAGTAATTAGACAATACTATATAGTTACAGATTGCAGAAGGGCAACTTTATGCAAACTGTTTCCCAACTCATATCTCTTGATCTATAACCAGAGTTAAATTCAAGGCCAAATGAAGAAATGGCTCATAGTTACATTTGGGTCCTCTGCCATATAGGATTGGGCCAGCAAAGACATCATGATATGGGGGTGACATGAAACATCTCTGGGCTGCTATTATCTGTCTGTCTAGCTTGGGCCTGTCATAGAGATTATGATTTCTGAGAGAAGATCAACATTTGTGAATGCACCCATTTAGCTTTGTGTTTTAATACAATGAATATTGAGGCCTGTTTTGACAGGTTATAATTTGTATTTATTGAACCTTTATTTAACTAGGAAAGTCAGTTAAGAACAAATTCTTATTTACAATGACGGCCTACTCCTGGCCAAACCCTAACCCGGACGACGCAGGGCCAGTTGTGTGCCTCCCTATGGGACTCCCAATCACAGCCGGTTGTGATACAGCCTAGAATCGAACCATGGTCTCTAATGAAGCCTCTAGCACTGAGATGCAGTGCCTTAGACCGCTGCGCCACTCGGAGCCCGTAGACTGCCTGAAATATTTTCAGCAGGTGTAGGCCAACCAGGTTGTGATATGGATCTCTTCCTATCTTTGTCCTGTACCAGATCCGTCAATAGTTTTAGAGAGAAGGTTGGGATGTTGCTCTAGTAATCACAGCAGCAATTCGCACCAGGGCAGTTGTAACATCTCAGTCATAAGCAACTCTAGGATCTCCATTTTAATTAATTGGGTTAATTAAGTTGTCTTTGAGAATCTGGTCGAGAGACTATACTTTTAGAAAAAAGGGTTCCAACAGGGTTCTTCGGTTGTCCCCATAGGAGATCTCTTTTTGGTTCCATGGAGAACCCTTTTGGATCCAGGTTGAAACATTTTGGGTTCCATGTAAAACCCTCTGTGGAAAGGGTTCTACATGGAACCCCAAAAGGTTATACCTGGAACCAATAGGGTTCTACCTGGAACAAAAAGGGTTCTACCTGGAACCAAAAATTGTTCTTCAAAGGGTTCTCCTATGTGGACAGCCAAAGAACCCTTTTAGGTTCTAGATATCGCTGTTTTTTCTAAGAGTGTGAGTGTAGAGACAGTGCTTTTGTAACAACACTTTCCAGTCTGTATCTTACCCTGCCTTTCCTAACCTGCGTCATCATGAGGTTATAATCTGTCAGGTCTGAATCATCATTAATGAAACCATGATTTGGCCTCTACGTGGCAGACTCTGCATGAATGATCAAATGAAGGCCAAGAGGTTACACAGCGTTGCTACTAAGGGACATCTCAATCAGTTTTAAGTCACATCCATCCACTACCTGATAAAGTCAGGTACATAACACAGCGTCAGCAAAGTCTATTTCTGGCACCAGCAACCTCAGCGATGATTGATTTCACATGTAGTGTGAGTCATATCTGAACCTATGGTTTGAATGATGAGGGCAGTGTTAGTAAATGTTCAATGTCTTCCCATCCCTTTGATGAGTAGCTGTAATGAGAACATTGCTCTAATGAAAACCCTATTGTGGGGAGGTGAATACACTGAATGAGAGATCCAGGAATGAATAACTAATGTAATATATTTTTCATGAGGGAATGAATGAATGATGAGGGAGCCTGGAGATAAGTAACACTGACCAATATAAAGAGCTAATTTTATATATATCCATGGCAGAGATTATTCTATGAATAACCATGAGCTGATGATTCTAATGACAACGGCAACTTTGACATGTGCTGTCATCTGAGAAGCCAATTATAGAACACGGCTATCGTCTGAGAGGATGGTTCTAGAACAGATTTGGCAAGGAAGTGAGACAGAGAGAGAAACCTAGAGAAGTCTTCTCAGGTTGTTGTGGGCAGCCTCTCAAATAATCTAAAYAGATTCACTCTCCTTGTCTCCTCTCCTTTACCTGCATGCTGGACAGAAGAAAACAAGTCCCACTGCTGTAAGGCTTCTACTTGGTTTGTCTTCTCATACTAGTGCAGATGGAGACGAGGAAGCCCCTTTAGATGATTAAGATGCAGCCATGTTGGTAGGTAGCATCAAGGAAAGCAGACTAAAAAAGGAGACAAGGAAAGGAAGCCACTTTGGATTATTGAGATGTAGCAGTGTTGGTCGGTAGCTTGAAAGAAAGCAGACTCAAACAGGAGATGAGCAGAGGAAGCCACTTGAGATGATTGAGATGGAGTGTGGTAGATATTTTGACCAGGGAAGCCAGACTCAGAGGAAAGACATAATGACACACCAACAGGAAGGAAGTCCTGTCTCTTCAGTTCAGTCCCTCTGGCTATGAACAGATAACCACAAACAGCTGAGAGGAGACTGTTGATGAAAGATGTCACAAGACGTTTAGGGGCCAGTCAGTTGGGTGGCTCTTCTGCATGGTTATTACAAGTTGCTAGGGGGACGTTAAAACAACGGGTGTTGAAGACACTCCGGTCAGCAAACAGACAACCAGACTGATTTCTCCATCTCTCACAGGTGGAACTAGATAGTGCCGTCTGATAGAGTGTGTTGACAGACATCTGCAGTGGATTATGGAATTGTTGTATCTTTTTCCAAAATAGCGAAACCAACATTGCATAGCATCCCCACACCTGCGACTGTTTCTCTAGTTTTTAACAATTTATACAACTTACAACTAATTCCCAAAGGGGACTACACCCTTCTCTGTTATTTGATTTGCCAGTTGTTTTGTGATATACACCGCCCTGTCTCGTGTCTTGTTTTAGGTTGTTTTGCTTCTGTCTCTTATACACATCTAGATGTGTATAAGAGACAGCACATTACCCTCCGTATTATTGGCGAACGTGCAATCATTGGAAAACAAACTGGATGATCTACGATTAAGACTATCCTACCAACTGGACATTAAAAACTGTAATATCTTATGTTTCACCGAGACGTGGCTAAACGACGAATCGGAATCTCCGTGCATCGGCAGGACAGAGCAGCTACTTCTTGTAAGACGAGGGGCGGGGTTGTGTGTCTATTTGTCAATAACTGCTGGTGCGTGATGTCTGTTATTAAAGAAGTCTCAAGGTATTGCTCGCCTGAGGTAGAATACCTCATGATTAGCTGTAGACCACTCTTTCTACCGAGAGAGGTCTCATCTATATTATTCGTAGCCGTCTATTTACCACCACAAACCGATGCTGGCACTAAGACTGCACTCAACGAGCTGTATAAGGCGATATGCAAAGMAGAAAATCCTCATCCAGAAGCGGCACTCCTAGTGGCCGGGGACTTTAACTTCACTAGGGTAGGATTTGGAATTTTGGATGAAATGCATGCCCAAATTAAACTGCACGCTTCTCGGGCCCAGAAGATATGATATGCATATAACTGGTATATTTGGATAGAAAACACTCTAAAGTTTCCAAAACTGTTAAAATAGTGTCTGTGAGTATAACAGAACTGATTTGGCAGGCGAAAACCTGAGAAAATCCATTCAGGAAGTCGTTTTTCTTGGTTTTGTAGTTTTCTATTCAATGCCATTACAGTATCCATTGACTTAGGACTCTAATTGCAGTTTCTATGCCTTCCACTAGATGTCAACAGTCTTTAGAAATTGTTTCAGGCTTGTATTCTGAAAAATGAAGAAGTAAGAGCAGTCTGAATGAATGGACCCTAAAGTGTCACATTTTACATAGGTTTAAAGATTCACTTCTTGTGAATCCAACCACGGTGTCAGATTTAAAAAATGCTTTACGGCGAAAGCATACCGAATGATTATTTGAGAACATAGCCCACTAGACAAATCATTACAAACAGTAGCCAGCCAAGTAGAACAGTTACACATGTCAGAAATAGAGATAAAATTAATCCCTTACCTTTGATGATCTTCATATGGTTGCACTCAGCAGACATTCATTTACTCAATAAATGTTCCTTTTGTTCGATAAAGTCTCTTTATATCCAAAAACCTCAGTTTTCTTYGCACGTTTTCTTCAGTAATCCACAGGCTCAAACGCAGTCAAAACAGGAAGACAAAAAAATCCAAATTGTATCCGTAAAGTTTATATAAACATGTCAAACGATGTTTATATTCAAACCTCGGGTTGTTTTTAGCCTAAATAATCGATAATATTTCAACCGGACAATAACGTCGTCAATTTAAAAGGTAAACAAGAAGGACATCCAGGATTTACCTCGACTAACGTGACTTGCTACCGGTACCCCCTGTATATTGGCCAAAGCATTTGATATGGTAGACCATTCCATTCTTGTGGGTTGGCTAAGGAGTATTGGTGTCTCTGAGGGGTCTTTGGCCTGGTTTGCTAACTTCCTCTCTCAAAGAGTGCAGTGTTTAAAGTCAGAAAATCTGCTGTCTCAGACACTGCCTGTCACCAAGGGAGTACTCCAAGGCTCGATCCTAGGCCCCACGCTCTTCTCAATTTACATCAACAACATAGCTCAGGCAGTAGGAAGCTCTCTCATCCATTTATTTACAGATGATACAGTCTTATACTCAGCTGGCCCCTCCCCAGATTTTGTGTTACTTCCTCTAAAACAAAGCTTTCTTGGTGTCCAACAAGCTTTCTCTACCCTTAACCTTGTTCTGAACACCTCCAAAACAAAGGCCATGTGGTTTGGTAAGAAGAATGTTCCTCTTCCCACAGGTGTTATTACTACCTCTGAGGGTTTAGAGCTTGAGGTAGTCACCTCATACAAGTACTTGGGAGTATGGCTAGACGGTGCACTGTCCTTCTCTCAGCACATATCAAAGCTGCAGGATAAAGTTAAATCTAGACTTGGTTTCCCCTATCGTAATCGCTCCTCTTTCACCCCAGCTGCCAAACTAACCCTGATTCAGATGACCATCCTACCCATGCTAGATTATGGAGACATAATTTATAGATTGGCAGGTAAGGTGCTCTCGAGCGGCTAGATGTTCTTTACCATTCGGCCATCAGATTTGTCACCAATGCTCCTTATAGGACACATCACATCRCTGCACTCTATACTCCTCTGTAAACTGTGCATCTCTGTATACCCGTCACAAGACACACTGGTTGATGCCTATGTTTAAAATCCTCTTAGGCCTCACTCCCCCTATCTGAGATAATTACTGCAGCCCTCATCCTCCACATACAACAGCCGTTCTGCCAGTCACATTCTGTTAAAGGTCCCCAAAGCACACACATCCCTGGGTTGCTCCTCTTTTCAGTTCGCTGCAGCTAGCGACTGTCGCTGCAGCTAGCGTGAAGTCAATACTGGAACGAGCTGCAACAAACACTCGAACTGGACAGTTTTATCTCAATCTCTTCATTCAAAGACTCAATCATGGACACTCTTACTGACAGTTGTGGTTGCTTTGTGTGATGTATTGTTGTCGCTACCTTCTTGCCCTTTGTGCTGTTCTCTGTGCCCAATAATGTTTGTACCATGTTTTGTGTTGCTACCATGCTGTGTTGTCATGTGTTGCTGCCTTGCTATTTTGTTGTCTTAGGTCTTTCTTTATGTAGTGTTGTGTTGTCATTCTTGATGTGATGTGTGTTTTGTCCGATATTTATATTGTATTTATTTTTTTAAATCCCATGTCCCCGTCCCTGCAGGAGGCCTTTTGGTAGGCCATCGTTGTAAATAAGAATTTGTTCTTAACTGACTTGCCTAGTTAAATAAAAGTCAAATAAAATAAATATAGCCTCATTATTGTTATGTCATTTTCTTGTTACTTTGATGTGATTAGATTTTTTTTACTTTAGTTTGTTTAATAAATATTTTCCTAACTTTATTTCTTGAACAGCATTGTTAGTTAAGGGCTTGTAAGTAAGCATTTGTGTCACGTTCGTCGTAATGTGGAAGAGAGGAGGACTTCTAATACAAAACAACAAAACGAACGTGACGCTATATATAACAGTGCAGCCACAGGCAACTAACACATAGACAATAACCCACGAAATCCCTAAAGAATATGGCTGCCTAAATATGGTTCCCAATCAGAGACAATGATAAACAGCTGCCTCTAATTGAGAACCAATCTAGGCAACCATAGACATACAAACACCTAGACTAGAAAACACCCCATAAACATACAAAACCCCTAGACAAGACAAAAACACATAAATCCCCCATGTCACACCCTGACCTAACCAAAATAATAAAGAAAACAAAGATAACTAAGGCCAGGGCGTGACAATTTGACTGTCAGGTCTACACCTGTTGTATTCGGCGCATGTTACAAATAACATTTGAATTTTTTAAGAGAATATTGACAAAAATAATTATCGGTCTGACTTAGTCTCTGTTTAAGGCAGTTAGATTTATTGAATGGTATGTGTTTTTGCAACTTCATCCCTCTAGCAGCTGTTACGGAGTCTAGTTGATAGGTAATCGACTAGCCGGACTGTTCCCCGGACTACGCGTGTAGGGATTTGTACAATGTATGAACAAGGCTATTGAATTTGACATTGGTGTCTGTCTTTATTCCTATATCCAACTGAAACATGGTATCAGAAGTGACTCGAAAAACACACGTTTGTTATTTTTGTAGCTAAGTACATTATAGGCGCAGTTACATTCCATATGCGAACACACGCCGTTTCCAACTCCTAGTCACAATACTGATCAACTCGTTGTTAGCTGGCTAGCTAGCATCACTACCTACCTCGATGACTGAAGGCAAAGAAATCTCCTATTCCATCGCTATGGCGCGAACATTCTGCCACCAAATCCCTTGGTTCTCACAGGGGACTGGAATACTAATTGGGACAACTTCAGGGATGAATTCGAGGACTATGCGCTGGCGACCGGTCTACATGAGAAACCCAACGAGGTACAAGCGGCAACTCTGAGGAGTTTAATGGGCAGCGAATGCAGGCATATCTACCGGCACAATCTCACCCTCACGGCATGACAACAGTGTGATGCAAAGGCTATATTGGATGCATTGGAGAATTACTTCAAACCCGCCAGAAATGTAATTTACGAGCGGTTCGTTTTCGGAAGCTGCAAACAGGTAGAGGGTGAGTCAGTACACAACTTTGTAACCCGTTTGAGAGAAAAATCCGCCACTTGTGAATACGGGGGATTGAAAGAGGAATTGATTTGTGACAAAATAGTACTRGGAATTGCAAATGAGGATACGCGCCGGCGTCTACTGAGAGAGAGAGGCTTAACATTAGTAACTGCCTTCGAAATGTGCCGCACTGCTGAAGTCACTGACATGAGAATGAGAGCAATGGAAATCGAAACCCCACGCTCCGACGTGGATACTGTTCACGCTGTTGCTAGGCAGACATTCACACAAAACCAATCGAGGCAGAGTAATTCACCACAAACGGTGAACACAGAGAGCCCCGTAGCATGTAAATACTGTGGGAATACACACACACGTGGCAAAGAGCACTGCCCTGCCTACGGAAAACCATGCAGAGCTTGTGGAACTAATAATCACTTTGCAAAAGTGTGTCTCAAAAGCAAAAGAAGGGTGAGTGAGGGCAAGATTCACTGTGTTGATGATGTCACTCAATGTTCAGAGCTGAACAGTGAAAGTGACATTTACATGCATGAATCCATTGGGGTTGTACACTCAAGAGGGAAGAAATAGTTTGTGACACTACGATTACACGACAAGCAACAACAATGTCAACTGGATTCCGGTGCTACATGCAACGTAATGAGCTACAAAGACAAAATCAATCTGGCACCTGACATACATCTATTGCCCAGCGATACTAGACTAAAGCTGTACTCAGGAGAGCTAATGAGCTCTATGGGCACCTTTGAGACCGAATGTGTTATTCGGGGACACAAACACAAGCTGGAGTTTGAGATTGTGAAAACCAGTCAACATCCTCTCCTCTCAGGCTCTACATGCGAATGCCTGGGACTGATGCAGTTCACTGTACCAAATGACCTGCACATTGTGGAGCATGTCCAGCATGGACCCCTGTCCAAAGAACAACTACTCAGCAGATATGACGATGTATTCAACATGCCCGTTGAATCAGTGCCTGGGGAGGTACACTTTGAAGTGGATGAGAGCATCACTCCAGTCCAGTGTGCTCCTCGCAATGTGCCCATTGCAATGAAAGTGGCTGTGAAGGCCCAGCTGGACAAGTATGAGGCCGATGGCCACATGACATCTGTGACTGAACCAACTGACTGGATCAGCAATATGGTCATAGTGAAAAAAACAGAGAAGCTGAGGGTCTGCATCGACCCAAAGCATCTGAACCAAGCACTGAAACGATCCCACTACATCATGCCGACACTAGAGGATGTCCTCTACAAGCTTCCCAAGGCCAGGATTTTCACCTTGGTGGATGCCAGAGATGCATTCCTTCAATGCAAGCTGGACGAATAAAGCAGCTTCATGACTACCTTCTGGATCCCCTGGGGTCGGAAACGCTGGCTCAAGCTCCCGTTTGGTGTCTCAGTGGCGCCTGAGGTATACCAACGCAAGCAGCACGAGTTACTGGCTGGGCTCAAGGGCATTGAACCCATCGCCGATGATGTACTGATCGTAGGCTGTGGTGACACAGATGAAGAAGCAGAACGCGACCACGATGTGAAGCTCCTGGCACTGGAGCGCTGCCGATCAGTTAAGCTTCGTCTTGGCCTGAAGAAGCTGCAGTTCAAGGTGAAAGACGTCCACTTCTATGGCCACATTCTCTCGGCAAAGGCCTGAAGCCGGACCCAGACAAGGTCCGAGCGATCCTCGACATGCCAAACCCGTCTGATGCAAAAGGAGTACAGCGTCTCATCGGTTTTGCAAACTATCTTGCAAAGTTCATGCCACACCTATCAGCAGTCTGTGAGCCTCTGCGCTGGATGCTGGACAAAGACACACCATGGCACTGGCTACCCAAGCACGAGGCCGCAGTGCAGGAGATGAAATCTCTGGCTTCATCCATGCCAGTGTTTCGCTACTACATCGTCACGAAGCCTGTTACAATCCAGAGCGACTCCAGCCAAAGGGGACTTGGATTCTGCCTTATGCAGGAAGGCCAACCCGTTGCGTTTGCCTCGAGAGCGCTCACCCCCACCGAACAAAACTATGCACAAATTGAGAAAGAGTGCCTCAGCATTGTCTTCTCCTGCCAGCGATTCCATCACTACTTATATGGTCGAGAGCTGGTCACTGCTGAAACTGACCACAAACCACTCATTGCCATATTCAGTAAACCTCTCCCCAACGCGCCCAAGAGGCTTCAAAGCATGCTCATGACTCTGCAAACTACAGCCTGAAGGTCATTTACAAGCCAGGACCAGAGATGTACATCAGCAACACACTGAGCAGGGCAACAGCACAATGTACAGGCAGAGGCACTGCCGGACATCTGTTCGCTACAGCAGGAACAACAGGATGTTCAACAGATCAATCAGGCAGACTACTTAAACGTCACAGATCACCGCCTAGCCCAGATCAGGCAACACACTGATAAGGATGAACACCTACAGTCACTGAAGTCCATGGCTCTCGCAGGTTGGCCATACCTGAATGAGGAGACACCTTTCACAGTGAGAGAATACTGGACCTTTCGAGATGAGATCAGTGTGCAAAATAGCATCTTGTTCAGAGGTCAGAAGGTCATTATTCCCAAATCACTACATCCAGAGGTGCTTACCCGCATACACTCGAGTCACATTGGAGGTGACGCATGCTACCGCCAGGCTCGTGAAACATTATATATGGCCAAACATGCAAGCAGAAATTAAAGACTTTGTCAGCAGCTGTACCACATGCAACGAGTACACTCATGAACAGCAAAAGGAAACCATGATGTCACACAAACTGCCCACAAGGGCCTGGCAAATCGTCAGCATGGACTTATTCAGCCACAGACAAAAGGACTATCTTCTCATCGTTGATCACTACTCTGAATTTTGGGAAATTGAACTGCTCCCTGACTTGTCTGCAGAGACGGTCATAAAGCGCTGCAAGGCGCAGTTTGCAAGGCAAGGTCAGCCTGACAAGGTAATCACGGACAATGGCCCACAATTCACTGCACAGTTCAAGCGTTTCGCCTCAGAATGGGAGTTTGACCACGTGACCTCCTCTCCAAGACACCCAAAAGCAAATGGCAAGGCAGAATCAGCTGTCAAGATTGCAAAACACCTGTTAAGCAGGGCCTTGCGCGACAGCAACGACCCATGAAAAGTGATCTTACAGTGGAGGAACACACCCACTGAAAACATGGACAGCAGCCCAGCACAACGCCTTCTGTCCAGACGTCTGAAGACTACCATCCCCGTAGCTAACAAGCTACTTGAGCCCTGCGTCATGGTTGGCGTCACGGACAAACTGCATCACAGAAAGCAGCTCGCTAAGTGCTTCTATGACCGGACTGCTCGAGACCTACCAGAGCTGGAGGTGGGTGAAACGATAAGGATGAAACCGCTGCCGGGATACCACACAGGACTTTGGAGGCTGGGCACGTGCCTACAGAGAGTTAAACCACGTTCTTACCTGGTGGATGTTGGTGGCTCCCTCTATCGTCGAAATCAGGTGGATCTGAGCGTAGCAGAGCAGACAAACCAGAACACGCCATACACTCACCTAGATGAGCTGGTTCACAGTCCAGGCCTAAGGGTAAGGGGGCAGAATTGAGACATGAGCCAACTGAAGGTGAGGCTTCTACCCCACCAAGCTCTCCACCTCGTGGCCCTAATCCTAACCCTGTCAGAGCCAATACTTACTCAAGGGTGGGTCGGTTGTGCAAGCAGCCGGACAGGCTTGCTCTGTAAGCAAGAGACTGTGTTAACTTGTCATCTGTTTATAAAAAGTTTTTTTGAGGAAGTTGACAACTGAAGTAAAAAGAAAATGTCATGCCTTTTCAATTGTTATGACTTGACTGTTAATAACTTAATGTTATGCCGTTATGTTTGCACTTTCTATTGAAAAGGATGATGTTACGGAGTCTAGTTGATAGGTAATCGRCTAGCCGGGATTTGCGTGTAGGGATTTGTACAATGCATGAACAAGGCTATTGAACTTGACATTGGTGTCTGTCTTTATTCCTTTATCCAACATATCATACTGAAACAGCTAGCTGCTGGCTTCACCTGTCCTCCACTTGTCTGTTTGAAACCTATTCAAAAGAAAAATAAAGGCCTTTACTTTTGTGTTCAACTATTCATTTGAATGGAACAGCCTAACAGGGATAAACATTTAACCTGTCATCAGATTTCTTGTACTGAAAAGGCAGAGTGTGTCAATAGGGGGGTGGGTGACCTGACCTGGGTAAAATATTTCCCTTGTGATGGAGGGCTGGGTGGCCCAGCATAACTCTCTCCTGGGGGCCCGTCCAGGGTGTGGACTCTGGCAGGGTGCCCACGGACCCAGCTCGCCCAGCATGGTGAGCTGCTCTGGGCTAGGTCTCTATGATTTAGAGTTTACAGCGTACTGTAGGTGCACAGGGCGAGAGAAAATGTTGAGTAATCAAGGTGACAGACAGTGACAAATTCAATACTGCCTTGCACACTCTTGCCTGCATCTAGCTGATCTAGGGTTGCAAACGAGAGTTTCTATTTCACAATTCAGGCATTCGGAAAGTATTCAGACCCCTTGTCTTTTTCTACATCTTTATTCTAAAATGGATTCAATAGTTTTTTTCCCCCTCTTCAATCTATACACAATACCACATAATGACAAAGCAAAAACTGTTTTTTAGAAATGTTTGCAAATGTATAAAAAAAAAACTGAAATATTACATTGACATAAGTATTCAGATCCTTTACTTAGTACTTTGTTGAAGCACCTTTTAGCTGCGATTACAGCCTCATGTCTTCTTGGGTATGACCCTACAAGCTTGGCACACCTGTATTTGGGGAGTTTCCCATTCTTCTCTGCAGATCCTCTCAAGCTCTGTCAGGTTGGATGGGAACGTCAGTTATTTTCAGGTCTCTCCAGAGATGTTAGATTGGGTTCAAGTCCAGGCTCTGGCTGGGCCACTCAGGAACACTCAGAGACTTGTCCCGAAGCCACTCCTGCGTTGTCTTGGCTGTGTGCTTAGGGTCGGTGTCCTGTTGGAAGGTGAACCTTAGCCCTGTCTGAGGTCCTGAGTGCTCTGGAGCAGGACCTCATCAAGCATTTATCTGTACTTTGCTCCGTTCATCTTTCCCTCAATCCTGACTAGTCTCCCCGTCCCTGCCGCTGAAGAACATCCTATAGCATGATGCTGCCACCACCATACTTCACCGTAGGGAAGGTGCAAGGTTTCTTCCAGACGTGACGCTTGGCATTCAGGCCAAACAGTTCAATCCTGATTTCATCAGACCAAAGAATCTTGTTAGAATCCTTTAGGTGCCTTTTGGCAAACTCCAAGCAGGCTGGCATGTGCCTTTTACTGACAAGTGGCTTCCGTCGTGCCACTCTACCATAAAGGCCTGATTGGTGGAGTGCTGCAGAGCTGGTTGTCCATTTGAAAGGTTCTCCCATCTCCACAGAGGAACTCTGGAGCTCTGTCAGAGTGACCATCGGTTCTTGGTCCCCTCCCTGACCGAGTCTCATAGTAAAGGTTCTGAATTAGTGATGCACCGATATGACATTTTTGGTCGATACCGATATCTGATATTTTTATTGCCAAATTAAACCAATACCGATAACCAATAGTAAACATGTTTGCGTTCTAGTACAGTTAAATAGCTAACACAACACATGGACGCAGCGGTCTAAGGCACTGCACCTCAGTGCAAGAGGCGTCACTACAGTCTCTTGTTCGAATCCAGGCTGTATCACATCCGGACGTGATTGGGAGTCCAATAGGGTGGCGCACAATTGGCCCAGCTTCGTCCCGGGTTTTGCCGGGGTAAGCCGTCATTCTAAATAAGAATTTGTTCTTAACTGACTTGCCTAGTTAAATAAAGGTTCCACACGCACACACACACACACACACACCACTGACCAAAAAGTTATTTTGTTGGCATTTACGTATGTCCCCATTACCAGAAAAACATAATCAAAACCTATTTATTTCACTTACTTGCTGTGCTGTTTCGTTGTTCATTTGTTCAGTCGTTTCATTCTCAATCAGGATTTCTATGGAACGCCATTTGGGTCTTTGCGTGTCAATAAAGATATAACACTATAACACTATTTAACACCAATAACACAAACACAAGATATATATATATACATATATATATATAAACACTATTTGACATGTCAATTAAGCTTGTTGACCAATCAGGACCTGAATAGGACTGCACGCCACATAATAATTGAACGTGTTCATACATTTTTTACGTAGTTATTACACATTGATTACATTATCACTCGTATTTCATATGTCATAATGATTCATCGATATGTATGCTATGATGCTGGTAAAGTTAGCTAACAAGATGGCGTCTTGTTATTAGACAGGCTCCACGTGTCATCATCAAAAATAACCCTAATTTATAAGACAGGTCTTATTTGATTAATGGTGGTCGGACCCATCTATGTGAAGCTAGCCACAATAAGGATTAGCCACAATAGTGGACTTTGCGGTTAGCCTTTAAAATGGACAGTGATACAAATTAATACAAATAGTAGAATTATGCCATAATTGAATAGATCATGCTAAACGAGGTTGGAATGTTGTTATATAAAATCAACAGAAGACAATAATTGTTTAATTTGCAAAAATCTGTAAATCACACTGGATGTATTATACTTTAGAATTGCACTGGGGGCATATTGCGGGACTCTGAAACAACTGTGAATTGAGCCACATTTATTGTCAACCTATTTGTATTGAACACTATTCCCGAGGAAAAACAACACTGCGTGGATGTTTTGGAGTCTGATAAGTTGAGGAGGACGTTGGGGRAAAAATATCTTGAGTATTGAGTAGACTGAAACCCCATTTCATTGATCCCCAATCCTTAGGTAAAGCTGGACAGTGCAATATGAATGTCAATGCACAAAATAGGCTGACTGGGGAGGTGATTTCACACAGTCACAGTCCCGCGATAAGAGCTACATTACTAAAATTTGCGTGAACTCTTCACAGTTGTGTTCTGTGGRTGTCACCGAGTAGACTGATACCCCATTTCATTGCTTCACATTCCAACCTTGTTTAACATTATCCACCAATTGTAACCTTCTGCATCACTTTCAAATAAGTGCTTTTATTTTGAAGGCAAACCGCAAATTCCACTATTGTGCCTAATCCTTATTGTGGCTAGCTTCACAACACATACCCCGGTCCGGTCGAGCATCACTTGCCAGATGAAGCTAGCTGGCTGCTTATAACGTTAGCTTTGGGCAACAGGGTTAAGTAGATGGCTAGCTATCTATTCTCATGAACTGAAGTTACATTTCAATAGGCGAACAACAAGTGGCTACCTAGCTAATACTTATTCACAAGGATTCTTAAACCATTGCAAAGAATAATGAAAATGACTGCAGTTTCTACTGGTCATTGTTTTCAGGCTGGTTGTATTGGTGCTAGCTAAGTACCAAGCTAAAGCTAGCTACCCCAGAAGTTGCGGTCAAAGAAATTATGCTTTATTATCAATGCGGTATTGTACATCGTTCGTGGCCGGTGTTGGCTTGTTTGCAGACATTTTTGTACAGCTTTGACAGTGCTACTGATAGTAGTGGTGGCGCTTGACTTGCATGTGCAAATTCAGAACACACAACATTCTATAATAGAACTGTGTTATTTAACGCGTCAAATAGTGTTATTTTATGTGTATCACGCACAGACCCAAACAGCATTCCATAGTATGTCGTGAAGCTAATAGCAGTGACGCTACTACTGTGTAACTCCGGTAGGGCAACATCTGAAAAATAGCGCACTTGGTAGTGTGTACCGGTGCTCGACCAGTTGGAAAGCCAACCAGTTGAAAGCCAACATCACCCACGACAGAGAACTGTTAATTGTCAAGGGCAATGAATTCCATTAGAGTTGTCTCACTGAATTTTATTACTCTTTCAAATGACTGCTCAACTTGTTTACTGCTCGTTCCACACAGCAGACATTGTGGGCTGGGTTAGAAATGCTGTGTTGCACGTGTAGCGCAACATTTTCCATGGCGTCATTACGTCATGTACCTACGTTATATAGGTATGCACGTCAGCTTTGACATCGGTTTTGCACATCGCCGTTAAACTAGACATTGGGCTGATACCGATGTTGGCATTTTATGCTAATATCGTCTGATTCCGATATGTTCACCGATATATTGTGCATCTCTTGTCTGAGAACTTACAGTTGAAGTCGGAGTCATTAAACTTGTTTTTCAACCACTCCACAAATGTATTGTTAACAAACTATAGTTTTGGCAAGTCGGTTAGGACATCTACTTTGTGCATGACTTTGTGTGCCATTCAGAGGGTGAATGGGCAAGACCAAGGTTTGAAGTGCCTTTTCACGCTCAACAGTTTCCCAGGTGTATCAAGAATAGTCCACTTCACACAACTGTGGGAAGAATTGGACTCAACATGGGCCAGCATTAATGTGAAATGCTTCCAGCACCTTCTAGAGTCCATGCCCGATAAATTGGGGCAGTTCTGAGGGCAAACAATGTACAACTCAATATTCGGAAGGTGCTTTGAACACTCAGTTTATGTATGTATACAGTTGAAGTCAGAAGTTTACATACACTTAGGTTGCAGTCATTAAAACTCGTTTTTCAACCACTCCCAAATGTCTTGTTAACAATCTATAGTTTTGGCAAGTCGGTTAGGACATCTACTTTGTGCATGACACAAGTCATTTTTCCAACAATTGTTTACAGACAGATTATTTCACTTATAATTCACTTATAATTCACACATTTCCAGTGGGTCAGAAAGTTTACATACACTAAGTTGACTGTGCCTTTAAACAGCTTGTAAAATTCCAGAAAATTATGTCATGGCTTTAGAAGTTTCTGATAGGCTAATTGACATCAATTGGAGGTGTACATGTGTATGTATTTCAAGGCCTACCTTCAAACTCAGTGCCTCTTTGCTTGACATCATGGGAAAATCAAAGGAAATCAGCCAAGACCTCAGAAAAAAATGGTAGCCCTCCACAAGTCTGGTTCATCCTTGGGAGCAATTTCCAAATGCCTGAAGGTATCACGTTCATCTGTACAAACAATAGTACGCAAGTATAAACACCATGGGACCAAGCAGCCGTCATACCACTCAGGAAGGAGGCGCGTTCTGTCCCCTAGAGATGAACGTACTTTGGTGCGAAAAGTGCAAATCAATCCCAGAACAACCACAAAGGACCTTGTGAAGATGCTGGAGGAAACAGGTAGAAAAGTATCTATATCCACAGGAAAACGAGTCCTATATCGACATAACCTGAAAGGCCACTCAGCAAGGAAGAAGCCACTGCTCCAAAACTGCAATTAAAAAAGCCAGACTACGGTTTGCAACTGCACATGGGGACAAAGATCGAACTTTTTGGAGAAATGTCCTGTGGTCTGATGAAACAAAAATAGAACTGTTTGGCCATAATGACCATTTGTTATGTTAGGAGGAAAAAGGGGGAGGCTTGCAAACCGAAGAACACGTTGAACCATGAAGCACGGGGTGGCAGCATCATGTTGTGGGGTGCTTTGCTGCAGGAGGGACTGGTGCACTTCACAAAATAGATGGCATCATGAGGAAGAAAAATTATGTGGATATATTTTAGCAACATCTCAAGACATCAGTCAGGAAGTTAAAGCTTGGTCGCAAATGGGTCTTCCAAATGGACAATGACCCCAAGCATACTTCCAAAGTTGTGGCAAAATGGCTTAAGGACAACAAAGTCAAGGTATTGGAGTGGCCATCACAAAGCCCTGACCTCAATCCCATAGAAAATTTGTTGGCAGAACTGAAAAAGCGTGTGCAAGCAAGATGGCCTACAAACTGACTCAGTTACACCACTCTGTCAGGAGGAATGGCCGAAATTCACCCAATTTATTGTGGGAAGCTTGTGGAAGGCTACTCGAGATGTTTGACCCAAGTTAAACAGTTTCAAGGCAATGCTACCAAATACTAATTGAGTGTATGTAAACTTGAAATAAATTAAAGCTGAAATAAATCATTCTCTCTACTATTATTCTGACATTTCACATTCWTAAAATAAAGTGGTGATCCTAACTGACCTAAGACAGGGACTTTTTACTCGGATTAAATGTCAGGATTAGTGAAAAACAGAGTTTAAATGTATTTGGCTAAGGTGTATGTAAACTTCCGACTTCAACTGTATGTAAATACGTTTTTTTTTTTTTTTAATGAATGTGCAAAACATTTCTAATAACCTGTTTTCACTTTGTCATTATGGGTATTGTGTGTAAATAGATGACGATTTTTTTAAATGTATTCCATTTTAGAATAATGTAACAAAATGTGGAAATAGTGAAAGGGTCTGAATTCTTTCAAAATGCTCTGTATATGCAAAAGTATGTGGACACCCCTTCAAATTAGTGGATTCGGCTATTTCAGCCACACCTGTTGCTGACAGCTGTTTAAAATTGAGCACACAGCCATGCAATCTCATTAAACAAACATTGGCAGTGGAATGGCCTTACTGAAGAACTCAATGACTTTCAACGTGGCACCGTCCTAGGATACCACCTTTCCAACAAGTCAGTTCGTCAAATTTCTGCCCTGCTAGAGCTTCTCCGGTCAACTGTAATTGTTGTTATTGTGAAGTGGAAACGTCTAGGAGCAACAACGGCTCAGCCGCGAAGTGGTAGGCCACACAAGCTCACAGAATGGGACCGCCGAGTGCTGAAGCACGTAGCGCGTAAAAATCATCCGTTGCAACACTCACTAACGACTTTCAAACTGCCTCTGGAAGCAATGTCAGCACAAGAACTGTTGGCCGAGCACAAGAACTGTTGGCCGAGCCTAAGATCACCATGCGCAATGCCAAGCATCGGCTGGAGTGCTGTAAAGCTCGTCGCCATTGAACTCTGGATTAGTGGAATGCGTTATTTAGAGTGATGAAACAGACTTCACCATCTGGCAGTCTGACAGACAAATCTGGGTTTGGCGGATGCCAGGAGAATATTACCTTCCCAAATGCATAGTGCCAACTGTAAAGTTTGGTGGAAGAGGAATAAAGGTCTGGGGCTGTTTTTCATGGTTCGGGCTAGACCCCTTAGTTCCAGTGAAGGGAAATCTTAACCCTGCAATATACAATTACATTCTAGACAATTCTGTTCTTCCAAGTTTGCAGCAACAGTTTGAGGAAGGCCCTTTCCTGTTTCAGCATTACAATGCCCCTGTGCACAAAGCAAGATCCATACAGAAACATTTGGGATGAATTGGAAAGCCAACTGTAAGCCAGGCCTAATCACCCAACATCATTGTCCGACCTCACTAATGCTCTTGTGGCTGAGCGGAATGAGATTTTACGACAAGCAGGTGTCCACATACTTTTGGTAATGTACACTGAACAAAAATATAAACGCAACATGTAAAGTGTTGGTCCCATGTTTCATGAGCTGAAATAAAAGATCGCAGAAATGTGCACAAAAAGCTTATTTCTCTAAAATGTTTACATACCTGTTAGTGAGCATTTCTCCTTTACCAAGATAATCCATCCACCTGACAGGTGTGGCATATCACGAAGCTAGTTAAACCGCATGATAATTACACAGGTGCAACTTGTGCTGTGGACAATAAAAGGCCACACTAAAATGTACATTTTTGTCACACAACACAATGCCAAAGATGTCACAAGTTTTGAGGGAGCATGCAATTGGCATGCTGACTTTGAAATTGTCAGCATGTTGCATTTATATTTTTGTTCAGTATAGTTAGTGTATGTTTATYTCCATTTTGTTCCGTTTGCTTCCGCTTAAGATATGTTTTTCAACAAACTCAGTGGAATGAATACACCCCTAATCACACACAAACACAGTTCACTTTCATAGCAGCCACATACAAACAGCATAATCATTTTGCTCATTGTATAATTCCTTCTCACATCTACACGCTTTCCTCCTCTTACCTTTTCCCTTCGCCTGTAGACTTCAGTGTACAACAAACACATCAGCTGTCTGTGACCAGGTGAAAAAACCTTTAGAAGCCAAACCTTCATATCATAACCCCTAACCGCTACACACAGCCTACATTGTTGTCTCTATATAAGCTAACGTCATAGTCAACATAGCTACTAGAACTAACTCGTTAGTAAACCCGCTACAATCATGCAGTACAGTGTACAGTCAGCAAACAGTTTAGCAGTTACACCCGTGGACCCCGGTGGCAATAATTAATTAAACCAAAAGCTTACCTTGACTTGGAAGGGTTCCAGTGTTGGATAGCCATAGCCAGCTAGCTAACATAGCATCCCTCTCTGCCGGTGTTTGAGTAGGCTAAACTAGCTAGCTGCATTCACTAGCTAAGTGAAAGTGAAAAGAAAAATACATATCTCTCTTGCTCTTTTGCTTCTCCTTAATTTTTCAATTAATTAATTTGTTCAAAACTGTTCAACTATTGTCTTTCTCTTAGACAACTACTCACAACATTTTATGCACTGCAGTGCTAGCTAGCTGTAGCTTATGCTTTCAGTACTAGATTCATTCTCTGATCCTTTGATTGGGTGGACATCATGTCAATTCATGCTGTAAGAGCTCTGATGGATTGGACGATGTCCTCCGGAAGTTGTCATAATTACTGTGTAAGTTTATGGAAAGGGGTGAGATCCATGAGCTTCCTAGGTTTTGTATTGAAGCCAATGTACCAAGAGGAGGACGGAAACGAGCTGTCGTCCGGCTAAACCATGGTGCTACCCTACAAAGTGCTGTTAAGGCTACTGTAGACTGTTACAAAACAGTGTGTTTTAATCAATTACTTGGTGACGTGAATATATTTAGTATAGTTTTGTATAAAAAGGATGACTTTTTTAATGTTTCACTATTTAAATTTTTATGAAATTCACTGAGGAGGATGCTCCTCCACATTCTCATCTGAAGACCCTCCACTGGTTTATATGGTCATTACTCAATAAAGCATCAATCTTATTTCTTGAATAAACCCTATTCCTGGACCAGGCTAGATCTGTGAAAGGCTGATAGGGAGCTCGTTCCAGCGTCATGGAAACAGTGGCCCTGGCACAGTAGCTTTACACAAACACAGCTGAGCTGAGGAAACCAGATAATACAGCTGGAGCTGCCAGCCACTCACGTTTTCAATCTCACTCTCTCTATCTCTCCGTTCTGAGAATCGGTCAGTCTGTTAGGAGATAAAGAACAGGGGGAAATTCACTGCTCTCTTTGTCTGGGAAGATTAACCAGGAAATGGGCTCCTGTCACTGTGCTATGTCATCATCTGACAGCCATTCACTGAGAGAATACTGACGCTGGTGTGATTAAAAAGACCAATCAATATTTTCGTGCTTATCTCGTTTAGGTTGGCATGGTAGCATTGATTTGATAAATCAACAGAGTGGAGGAGATAGTGGAAATGTAGCTTTTGGCAGTGATTGATACCGTATGTTCTTGTGTAAGATTGATTTTCAGCTTGAGGTAGGGAAAAACTAAGGGGATGTGGCTGACATGCAAATTGATATATAATTTCCAAATTTGTTAGCATTAAGGTTAGGTTAAGATTAGGGTTAAGGTAAGAGTCAGTAGGTAAGGGTCAGCTGTCAATAAAATATCACATTTACATAAGTATTCAGACCCTTTACTCAGTACTTTGTTGAAGCACCTTTGGCAGCGATTACAGCCTTAAGTCTTCTTGAGTATGACACTACAAGTTTGGCACACCTGTATTTGCGGAGTTTCTCCCATTCTTCTCTGCAGATCCTCTCAAGCTCTGTCAGGTTGTATGGGGAGTGTTGCTGCACAGCCATTTTCAGGTCTCTCCAGAGATGTTCGATCAGGTTCAAGTTCGGTCTCTGGCTGGGGCAATGAAGGACATTCAGAGACTTGTCCCGAAGCCTCTCCTGCGTTGTCTTGGCTGTGTGCTTAGGGTTGTTGTCCTGTTGGAAGGTGAACCTTTGCCCCAGTCTGAGGTCCTGAGCACTCTGGAGCAAGTTTTCATCAAGGATCTCTATGAACGGAGCAAAGTACATCTTTCCCTCAATCCTGACTAGTCTCCCAGTCCCTGCCGCTGAAAACATCCCCACAGCATGATGCTGCCATAACCATAGGGATGGTGCCAAGTTTACTCCAGATGTGAAGCTTGATAGTTAKGCCAAAGAGTTGGTTTCGTCAGAACATAGAATCTTGGTACTCATGGTCTGAGAGTCTTTAGGTGCCTCTTGGCAAACTCCAAGCGTGCTGTCATGTGCCTTTTACTGAGGAGTGGCTTTCGTCTGGTCACTCTACCATAAAGGCTTGATTGGTGGAGTGCTGCGGAAATGGTTGTCCTTCTGGAAGGTTCTCCCATCTCTACAGAGGAACTCTGGAGCTCTGTCAGAGTGACCATCGGTTCTTGGTCCCCTCCCTGACCAAGGCCCTTCTCCGCCGATTGCTCAGTTTGGCCAGGCGGCCAGCTCTAGGAAGAGTATTGGTGGTTCCAAACATCTTCCATTTAAGAGTGATGGAGGCCGCTGTATTCTTGGGGACCTTCAATGCTGCAGAAATGTTTTGGTAACCTTCCCCAGATCTGTGCCTCAACACAATCCTGTCTCGGAGCTCTACAGACAATTCCTTTGACCTCAATTCCTTTTTGCTCTGACTTGCACTGCCAACTGTGGGACCTTATATAGACAGGCGTGTGCCTTTCCCAATCATGTCCAATTAATTGAATTTACCACAGGTGGACTCCAATCAAGTTGTAGAAACATCTCAAGGATGATCAATGGAAACAGGATGCACCTGAGCTCAATTTCGAGTCTCATAGCAAAGGGTCTGATTATTTATGTAAATAATGTATTACTGTTTTAAATTCTTTAGACTTTTGTACATAAAATTCTAAAAACCTGTTTTCGCTTTGTCATTATGGGGTATGTGTGGATTGATGAGGAAAATATTTTGAAAAAGTCAAGAGGTCTGAATACTTTCCGAATACACTGTAGATACACAAGAAGTGCAATCATGTTCTGTTTTACATGTAATTAATACTTTCATTGAATGTTGGAAAGTGCATCACATGTGGTTAGGCGTAGTCGCTCATGACAGCCTCAGCTGATTTGGTTCTGGGTGCTGAGGTTGGGTTTGGCTTGATATGTGTTGAATTGAAAGGACATTGTTTTGTCATTTTGTCCATTAAAACATGGTATTGGTCCTCAGTATCAAGAGAGTTGCCAGAGGATGGATGATGTGTTTCAGTCCTACAGATATATAGTATGATTTCCTTTCCTAGTCACACAACATTAAGAATTTATTGTAATAAGAATATATCACAATAATTGAGAAGGCTGCAACTTTAGATTGTTCACTCTTTTATTATGGGACTAGGCTGCTTTATCCAGCTTTTTGTTCATAATTAATGTGAATATGTTTTGCCTACTATATAAGGGCACCTCTCCAGTTTCTCATTGCTTTACTCATTTCAAATGTATATACTGTATTCTATTTGCCCTCAGGTGGTAAGGTTAGGTAACAACACATCCGCCACGCCGATCCTCAACACGGGGGCCCCTCAGGGGTGCGTGCTCAGTCCCCTCCTGTACTCCCTGCTCACTCATGACTGCACGGCCATGCATGACTCCAACACCATCATTAACTTTGCCGATGACACAACAGTGGTAGGCCTGATCACCGACAACGATGAAACAGCCTATAGGGAGGAGGTCAGAGACCTGGCCGTGTGGTGCCAGGATAACAACCTCTTCCTCAATGTGATCAAGACAAATGATTGTGGACTACAGAAAAAGGAGGACCGAGCATGCCCCCATTCTCATCAACAGGGCTGTAGTGGAGCAGGTTGAGCTTCAAGTTCCTTGGTGTCCACATCACCAACAAACTATCATGGTCCTAACACACCAAGACAGTCGTGAAGAGAGCACGACGAAAGCCTATTCCCCCTCAGGAGACTGAAAAGATTTGGCATGGGTCCTCAGATCCTCAAAAGGTTCTGCAGCTGCACCATCGAGAGCAGTTAGAAAGAGAACTGAAGGTCAATGTTTCACAAAATCGACTCTTGTTTTGCAACTGTAGAGAATTGATCCATTGGTTGTGTCTAAGTATTATGAAGCCATGAGGAAGGTTCATACTACAGTAGTTGCATTGAGACTCTTTCAAAGGTATTGTTTACGTAATGCTGTATACTGCTGTTTAAATGACTGTCAAGATGAAAATGTTGAACCAGAGAGTAATAAAACAAATGATAGACAGTGACTCCTGTCACGTTCGTTATAATAAGTGGACCAAAGCGCAGCGTGATCTGGTTTCCACATCTTTTATTTACTAAGTGAAACTCACAGCAAAACAAAACAATAAATCTCAAACGAAACGTGAAGCTACAATAGTGCTCACAGGCAACTATACATCGTCAAGATCCCACAAAGCACAAAGGGGAATTGGCTGCCTTAATATGATCCCAAATCAGAGACAACGATAAACAGCTGCCTCTGATTGGGAACCATACCAGGCCAACATAGAAATATAATTACCTAGATGACCCACCCTAGTCACACCCTGACCTAACCAACATAGAGAATAAAAGGCTCTCTATGGTCAGGGCGTGACAACTCCAGAACAGAAGTGTCAGCAATTTGAGGAAAGGTTTCCTTGTTCTCCAAAGGCGCATGAAAAAGCTATCTTTGCCAAGAGGACATTTTTAAACGCAACCAAGACAACCAACATTTTAAAAAGCATGAGGCAAATGGGAGCTGAACATACTGGGCCTCTTTCTCGAGCAGGCTATTCTTTTAACAGGCCATTTTGAAATGTGCTGATGTGTGCTTGGTTGCCAAGAACTCATTAATCATAGGATGGTTGGAGGCTTCGGGTGGCAGAGTAACCATGAGTAAAGATAAAGAAATCAATCCTCTGATCCACAATCCAACTACCCCAGTTACATGACTAAGGCACGGAATATTCATGCATGTTTTAAGGTTTTATAGGGTTCCTGTTGTTCATCACAACAATCACCATGGAGTTCAGTTACTGGAAAGACAGTCATCATGTTGAGTAGCTGGAAAATATAATAAATGGTATTCCACACAAACACTCCTTTATCTTCCTTCAAGTTACTTTATTCTCTCCAAATGATCTCTCCAGTTTTTAATTATCTTCAAGATGTTTCGGTCTTCTTCTCCTGCAGGCTTCCTTGTTCAGTGTGGAATGCTAGCGGACCGGTGGCGAGCCGAGGCTGAAGGAGCATGGTGAAGCACCAACCCTTGCAGCAGGTCTATGAGAAGCAGCTGTGTTTGTCCTTCCTCACTGGGATCTATGGCTGCCGCTGGAAACGCTACCAGCGTTCACATGACGACAGCTCCAAGGTGAGAGACAAGACTTCTGCAAATGTCACAAGATGCTCTGTTGTGGACAAATGATAGGTGTATTTGTACATTCTCTTGTCATACAAATCAGTGGAATGTCTGAGAGCTAGATTGTCCTGACCTTTAAATGCACCTGCTGGCAACATGCCTGGACTTGTTGCGGAGGACCACTCTAGTCCTCAATCAGTCAAATTCCATTATTAAAGGGCTCACTATTTTGAAAAATAAGATGGAGAACAAGCTATAGGATGAAAAATACCAGAGTTTTGGGCGCAGGTACAGCCAATTAGCGCTAGCTAATGCTACCTACAAAATAATATTGTGATATGTAACTGTATCGATAATTTTTTCTTCCCCCCATCACTAATAACCAGTAGATGCACTGAATGACCGTTAGTCATAATATCTATTTACCCACATGGATTGAGGCCCAAACAGAGAATCTGTGCTAATGCTGCTTAACTATGCTTTGAGCTCAAAAGAAAACGCTTTGGATCTCCTCATCTGACATTTACTGAGCAGCAGGAGACCGCAAAACATCAATGGTAATGATGAATTACCAATATAGGGATTGATAGACCTTCATAAGCACAATTAGTATTTGTGTGTGTGAGTCTGTGTGTGTGTGTGTGTGCATGCATGTGTGTGTGGTGTGTCTGTGTGTTTGTCTGACTGTTTATTAGGCTGTCATTAACATTACTGCAGCATACCTGATTTAGCTCCATGTACCTAAGTGGAATCAACATGTTTAAACCAGAATGATCTTTGACAAACTGGTTACTGTCTGACGTTCGAATGTTTATGGATTGGCTGCTTTGCGTCAATCCAATTAACGTAATAAAAAAAATCCCCATAAAAAGTTTCAGCTAGAGATATGGGCTGCGTCTCAATGCACCGCATCCGCCTATGTTGCCGTTCTGCATCTGTGGTGGAAAGTGGCAGAGCTACAGTGCTGTTTGACAGACCGGTAGTCTTCTCACAAAAACGTTTGTAGCGTCAGAAAGGTTTGGCCTACAAACTAATATAACCACTTGATGGAAAGATGAGACTCCCACGAACACGATGGTGTTCTCCCAGTACCAGGACGTTTGGAAGTATTTTGTGCTCCAAATAAAGGGGTTAAATTCGTGTAAAAAAAACAAACATATATTTATATGTACTGAACAATAATATAAACGCAACATGCCACAATTTTAAAGATTTTACTGAGCTAGTTCATGTAAGGAAATCAGCCAATTGAAACAAATTCATTAGAACCTAATCTATGGATTTCACATGACTGGGAATACAGATATGCATCTGTTGGTCACAGATACCTTTAAAGAAAAAGGTAGGGGCGTGGATCATAAAATCAGTCAGTATCTGGTGTGACCACCATTTGCCTCATGCAGCGCGACACATCACCCTTCGCATAAAGTTGATAAGGCTGTTGATTGTGGCCTGTGTAATGTTGTCCCACTCCTTTTCAATGGGTGTGCGAAGTTGCTGGAGATTAGAAGGAACTGGAATACGCTGTCGTACACATCGATCCAGAGCATCCCAACGTGCTCAATGGGTGACATGTCTGGTGAGTATGTAGGCCAAGGAAGAACTGGGACATTTCAGCTTCCAAGAATTGTGTACAGATCCTTGCGACATGGGGCCGTGCGGTATCATGCTGAAACATGAGGTGATGGCAGCGGATTAATGGCACGACAATGGGCCTCAGGATCTCATCATGGTATCTCTCTGCATTCAAATTGCCATTGTTAAAATGCAATTGTGCTCGTTGTCCGTAACTTATGCCTGCTCATACCATAACCCCACAGCCACCGTTGGGCTTTCTGTTCACAATGTTGACCTCAGCAAACCGCTAGCCCAAACAACTTCATACACGTGGTCTGCGGTTGTGAGGCCGGTTGGCCAAATTCTCTAAAACAAAGTTGGAAGTGGCTTATGGTAGAGAAATTAACATGGTGGACATTCCTGCAGTCAGCATGCCAATTGCACGCTCTCTCAGATTTGAGACATCCGTGGCATTGTGTTGTGTGCATTTTAGATTGGCCTTTTATTGTCTGTGTAATGATCATGCTGTTTAATCAGCTTCTTGATATGCCACACCTGTCAGGTGGATGAATTATCTTGGAGAAATGCTTACTAACAGGGATATAAACAAATGTGTATACAATTTCTTTTAGAAATAAGCTTCTTTATGCAAATGGACATTTCTGGGATCTTTTATTTTAGCTCGTCAAACACGGGACCAACACTTTACATGTTGTGTTTATATTTTAGTTCAGTGCATATTCCTGAGCTTTCTTATATTTCCTATATATAGGACAGACACTTCAAAACCTTATTCCTTATGATTTTTTGGGGACTGTATGTTTTGCCATTTAGGAATGTGTTACTCAAGGCGTTTATGGGCTATAGAAGACAAGGCCAAATTGTATATTTTATCTTTTTTTTTTTATATATATATGTATATTTTTTTATACCTACATTGGTCCTACAATTCTAAATAAAATAGCTAAATGATCCATGGTATGACCATCTTAAATCCATTCCATATGCTAGTTTAGTCTGAAGTCTGTTTATTGAAGAACTGCCTTATTCAGACCATGGGTGGGTGATGGATGATTTTCCAACAAATTTGTTAGTGAGATTATGGCAGCTGTAGAGGCTTGTTTGTAAGCAAAACAAAGTCAGGAGACATACAGTATCACCTGCAGGGGAAAAAACAGTGACAAAGGAAACTTGACTGAGATACAGTAACCTGACACTTGTGAGATGGGGCACAACAATATCAGTCAGCCTGCAAGGCAAGAGCCTGCCTGTATGACCTTTGCCTTAGGCTTCATAGAGAGAAATAACATACAGTATTATACGCCTTATAATTTTTAATAATAAGACATTATAGTTCATATATGCTTATAACAAGTAATATAGTGTTATACCTGTCAGCTCTGTAAAATGTTACAGAGGGAGGCAGCGAGTAGTGTGCATAGGTATAGAGGTCAGTGTGTACTATAACGCTAAACTCCTTTTAAATGGCTAGCAGGACACAGTTCTGCCCATCCTGTATTGAAAGCTGATCACACCTCAGGAATATTTGAACAATTTTCCAAACATACATACATAAAGAAAGACAGACAGACATTATTCAGTTGATTCAAAATAATTATTTCCAAAATAGAGTTATTGTCTTGTTATGAAATGCAACTCAAATTCAATGTTCTGTAAATAGTGGTCTGTATCAGCGAGGAGTAGTAATCAAACTTTGCTGCTCATTGTAAAGTTGTAGCTTTATGGCAGGCATTGGCAGCCATAAGCTTAGTGTAGAAGTCAATGGGGTGTTTTAATGTAATGCTTTGACCCAGACTCCCAGCTGTGTGTGACGCAGACTAGAGTATTACAGCCACTCCTGCTGTACTTGACTTGTCATTGGACTATAAAGACCCAGTAGGTTGTCCATAAATTAGGCCAGTTAGGGAATGTGTAAGCGGGGCATTAATGAAGTGCTGACCAAGAGGAAAAATACGAACACACAGCTGCACGCCTGCTTTCCCTCTCTCCATTTACAAAGCAGAATGTAGTCACTCACACACACATGCACACCAAGGTTAATATAGTTTTGTGTTTTTATATTAATATATATTTCTATTAGTTTCAATATTTTATTTGAAATTCAGTTTAGTTTCAGTCAGTTTTCAGATCTGATTTACTAGTTTTTAGTTAGTTTAAGTTTTATAAAAACATTTCTATTTAGTTTTTATGTTATTTGGTTTCAGTTYTAGTGTTAGGGACAGAAAGTAGCCTATGTGTGGGAGGCTAGGAGCCATTTATGTTTTGTATAGTTTTGGTGTTTTTTGAGATGTCACTTCTTGCCACTGTGGGGCAGTAATGCATAAGGTGATGGGTCAGGTCCTTTTGAGTTATAGTCCAAGATAGACACCCGTTGTTTTTAWTGTAATTTACTCATGTTCACATACCCCGTTTCATGGTGGTTGCCATCTGYGTTATAGAGCTGATAGCTAGCACTCAGTGCGCACTGGAGCAAGCGCGAGCAGCGTCATCACATCATCCAGAAGCATGGCAGACATTGAACAAAAATATAAACATAACATGCAACAATTTCAATGATTTTACTGAGTTACAGTTCATATAAGGRAATCAGTCAATTTAAATAAATCCATTAGGCCCTAATCTATGAAGTTTAGGGCTGAAGCACAGTCATGGGCCCACCCACTTGGGAGCCAGGCCCAGCCAATCAAAGCCCACAAAAMGGCTTTATTACAGACAGAAATACTCCTCCGTTTCATCAGCTGTCCGGGTGACTGGTCTCAGATGATCCCGCAGGAGGCTGCTTATGGTATAGAAATTAACATTAAATTCTCTGGCAGCAGCTTTTGTGGACATTCCTGCAATCAGCATGCCAATTGCATGCTCCCTCAAAACTTGAGACATCTGTGGCATTGTGTTACAAAACTGCACATTTTAGAGTGGCTTTTTATTGCCCCCAGCACAAGGTGCACCTGTGTAATTATCATGCAGTTTAACCAGCTTCGTGATATGCCACACCTGTTAGCTGGATGGATTATCTTGGCAAAGGAGAAATGTTCACTAACAGGGATGTAAACAAATTTGTGCACACAATTTGAGAGAAATGTTTTTTGTGCAAATAGAACAATTCTGGGATCATTTATTTCAGCTCATGAAACATGGGACCAACACTTTGCATATTGTGTTTATATTTTTGTGAAGTATAAATGTTAATATCTTTGGCTGTGAGTGATGGAARAAAATGGCTTCTAAGACAATTACTTGACTCAAGGTGATGACTAAGGCGTCTTATTTGCAATTTTCAGTGTGGACTACTCTATGGCAATTATCTTTTTGGGCTTGAATTCAGCTAAACTGCAATACCGAAAGACAAAAAAAGTCCTCTGGGTGCAGTGGAAAGTGTGCTTCTAGACCGGAACCCTGTGGCCTTGGTCAGGTCATAGGCTAGGTTAAGTTTAAAGGTACACTCAGTGAGATGTTGTAGCTTAATGAAGTAAACAGTAGTAGTGGGTCAATTTCCACCACAACCAGGAGCGTTGTAGTGCGAGGTTAAACTTCTCAGCTGTTTTGGTCCCGTAACTACCCGGTTATAGCAGAGTGAAGCACACCCGTGCACATGTGCAGATACTCTGTGTGACTATGTGAGAGCAAAGTCTTGCATAATGTTCATCTCATTGGGTGTGTTCGAGTAGTAAGGCTAACAACACCAACTATACGGAAGTCGATGAGTGTAGTTGGGGGAGATGAATCTGTGACATCCGAAGTCGGACACTGTAGTGGTTTTCCAACAGCAAGGCTCAGATCAACAGGCATATTGTTTATAAATGTTGAAATAAGCTTTTCTTAACCCCCATATCACACACTTACAAACTGAAAACATAACATGTGTACAATTAATTGGTAAGAGAGAGGTCTCAAATGTCACTTTCATTTGTATCCTCTGTTCTGCTTGTATCTTTAGAATCGCTTTAAAGGTGGTTAATGTTTCAGACACATCTTTGGTCACGTTTCCGGAGGTCAACCAAGAACACCCTAACGATTAGACAGACAAATATTGCCTTCCACTGACCAGGAATTGGCTGCATGGTGCAGTTGGTGAGGATGCAGTTAACAAAAAATGTTCCCAAACTTTCGAGAATGTTCCCTTAAGAGTTTCATAAGGTCATTAACTAACGTTTTCATAGGAATGTTTCCATTATGTACAAGGAATATTTCCAAGAGGCCATTCCCTTATTGTAAAATAGAACCAGAATGTGGTTACCATGTTCTCAGAATTTAAGATATTAATGTTCTAGACACGTTTCATGGTAACGTTGCAAGAACATTAATGTGTCCAGACGGTTGCCGTGTTCTCAGTACATAAGATGTGAATGTGTCCAGTTTTCTGAGGGTAAGGAGAATATTCCATCAACGTCCCACCAAACATAGACAGAACATGGTTGCCATGTTCTCAGAATCTAAGATGTTAATGTTCTRGACATGTTTCATGGGAACGTTGCAAGAACATTTCTGTGTATCAGTTGTCAGAACGTCGCCTGATGTTCCCAAAGAAACAAAAAAATGAATGTTTCAATAACATCATGCCTTGTTACTTTTGCAGAGCCAATCAAGGCCCTGATTAGTGAACCACTGATCCATTCATAGGTCTTTGTCTTTTGGCAAGGTTAGGGATACTTTCACACCGACACATTGCTTTTAACATGCAGTTTTCAACTTACCTATTTTACATAAATGATTTCATTGTGCATGTTCATGTATATAGTAATTATTAATCATGTCTTCACCTAAGATTTAAACTCAAAACCTCTTGGTCCACGATACTCTGATCTTTCCACTACGCCACCATGTCGGTGTCAGATGTCAGTTAATCTGACGAGTCTCATCATTGATTTGACTTACTTATTTCAGCGATTTTAAAGGCTTTTTGTATAGTTGTCTAATGTTGGTGGGGCATGTTAACCTGTTTTATTGTTACTCCGGAATCACTATGATCAATAAAATAGTTTTTATTGAGTGTACTTTTAACAGAGCTGAGATTTATTTCAAAGTTGCATTCATCTATTCCTTACACCAATCAAGTTGATTCATCTACATAAGTTCCTAGGTAGGAGGAGTTTCTTCTGGACAGGGCCTAAATTTACTGGCCCAATAAGCACATGCCCTTCAGATATCCCTTATTGGGACAGTGGTTAGGGTGTTTGACATTGTTGCTGGTGGCCTCGGTTTGAGGCCCGAAAGGGGAGTCACCATACTCTTACATTTTCAGTAATATACAGTTGAAGTCAGAAGTTTACATACACCTTAGCCAAATACATTAAACTCAGTTTCACAATTCCTGACATTTAATCCTAGTTAAAATTCCCTGTCTTAGGTCAGTTAGGATCACCACTTTATTTTAAGAATGTGAAATGTCAGAATAATAGTAGAGAGAATTATTTATTTTGGCTTTTTTCTTTCATCACTGTAACGGAACTCTAATTCCTCCTCGGACGAGGAGAGGAGAGAGGGATCTGAAGACCAATGTGCAGCGAGGTATGATGCCATAATGATTTATTAACAAGACGAAACTAAACACACGAAGAACACTTGATAATTTTACAAAACAACAAAACGATGAAGACAGACCTGGACACGAACTTACATATAACGTGAAGAACGCATGAACAGGTACACGACTACAAACAAACGCTACAGTCCCGTGTGGCACGAACATACATACAGACACAGGAGACAACCACCCACGACAAACAATGTGAAACAACCTCCCTATGTATGTCTCTCAATCAGAGGAAAACGAAAACACCTGCCTCTGATTGAGAGCCATACAAGGTCAATTAAACCTGACACTTAACATAGAACAAACAACACAGACTGCCCACCCAGCTCACGTCCTGACCCACTAAACACAACAATACAAAAGGAAAACAAGGTCAGGAACGTGACAATCACATTCCCAGTGGGTCAGAAGTTTACATACACTCAATTAGTATTTGGTAGCTTTGCCTTGAAATTGTTTAACTTGGGTCAAACATTTTGGGTAGCCTTCCACAAGCTTCCCACAATAAGTTGGGTTAATTTTGGCCCATTCCTCCTGACAGAGCTTATGTAACTGAGTCAGGTTTGTAGGCCTCCTTGCTCGCACACACTTTTTCAGTTCTACCAACACATTTTCTATGGGATTGAGGTCAGGGCTTTGTGATGGCCACTCCAATACCTTGACTTTGTTGTCCTTAAGCCATTTTGCCACAACTTTGGAAGTATGCTTGGGGTCATTTTCATTTGGAAGACCCATTTGCGACCAAGCTTTAACTTCCAGCGTCTCGAGACGGAATGGCCCGTATCGTGTACGCCGGGGACCCCTCGATGTCCAGAGGGGGAGGAGGGACCTCCGGCACCTCACCGTCCTGCAGGGGACCAGCTACCACCGGCCTGAGGAGAGACACATGAAACGAGGTGTTAATACGATAATAGGAAGGGAGTTGTAATCGATAACACACCTCATTTATTCTCCTCAGGACTTTGAAGGGCCCCACACACTGCGGCCCCAGCTTCCGGCAGGGCAAGCGGAGGGGTAGGTTTCGGGTCGAGAGCCAGACCCTGTCCCCCGGTACAAACACGGGGGCCTCACTGCGGTGGCGGTCAGCACTCCTCTTCTGCCATGCACTGGCTTGGTTGAGGGATTCTGGA
>NC_036860.1:44812667-44885983 GCF_002910315.2 Salvelinus sp. IW2-2015 | reverse complement strand
CCCATGGGACGTACCTAGACCACTCCCTGGGCCGGTCCTGGCAATACGACCGCAGAAACCTACCCACCTCCTGGTTCACTCTCTCCACCTGCCCATTACTCTCGGGGTGATAACCGGAGGTCAGGCTGACCGAGACCCCCAGACGCTCCATGAACGCCCTCCATACCCGGGACGTRAACTGGGGACCYYGATCAGAGACGATGTCCTCCGGCACCCCGTAGTGCCGGAAGACGTGGGTGAATAACGCCTCCGCAGCCTGTAGAGCTGTAGGGAGACCGGGCAACGGGAGGAGACGGCAGGACTTAGAAAACCGATCCACAACCACCAAAACCGTGGTGTTCCCCTGAGACGGGGGGAGATCGGTCAGGAAATCCACTGATAAGTGAGACCATGGCCGTTGTGGAACGGGGAGGGGTTGTAACTTCCCTCTAGGAAGGTGCCTAGGAGCCTTACTCTGGGTGCACACCGAACAGGAAGAGACATAAACCCTAACGTCCCTAGCCAAGGTGGGCCACCAATACTTCCCCCGAAGGCCCCGCACTGTCCTCGCCACCCCAGGATGACCCAAGGAGGGTAGGGTGTGAGCCCACCGAATCAGTTGGTCCCGAACACCAAGCGGCACGTACTTACGCCCAGCTGGACACTGAGGAGGCGCAGGYTCYGCCCGTAACGCCCGYTCGATGTCCGAGTCCACCTCCCATACCACTGGTGCCATCWGCCTCGAGGCTGGAAGGATGGGAGTAGGCTCGGTGGACCGATCCTCCGTGTCATAAAGATGGGACAGCGCGTCRGCCTTTACGTTCAGGGAGCCTGGTCTATAAGACAGAGTAAACCTAAATCGGGTGAAGAACATGGCCCACCTTGCCTGACGTGGATTCAGTCTCCTAGCTGCCCGAATATACTCCAGATTCTGGTGGTCGGTCCAGATGAGAAAGGGGTGCCTAGCCCCCTCAAGCCAGTGTCTCCACACCCTCAGGGCCTTGACCACCGCTAACAACTCCCGGTCCCCCACATCATAGTTACGCTCCGCCGGACTGAGCTTCCTCGAAAAGAAAGCGCAGGGGCGGAGTTTTGGTGGCGTACCCGAGCGCTGTGATAGCACGGCACCCASCCCAGCCTCGGACGCGTCCACCTCCACTATGAATGCTAGAGAGGGGTCCGGTTGCGCCAACACGGTTGCATCCGTGAACAGCGCCTTCAACCTATTGAAGGCTCTGTCCGCCTCTGCCGACCACCGCAAACGCACCGGCCCCCCCTTCAGCAGTGAGGTAATGGGAACCATTACCTGGCCAAAACCCCGGATAAACCTCCGGTAATAATTGGCAAACCAAAAACCGCTGCACCTCCTTCACCGTGGTAGGAGTCGGCCAATTACGCTCGGCCTTAATGCGGTCACACTCTATCACCACCCCCGAGGTGGAAATGCGATAACCCAGGAAGGAGACGGCTCCTTTGGAGAACACACACTTCTCAGCCTTGACGTATAGGTCATGCTCAAGCAGTCTACCAAGCACCTTGCGTACCAGAGACACATGCGCGGCGCGGGTGGCGGAATAGATCAGAATATCATTGATATAAACGACCACGCCCTGCCCATGCAAGTCCCTGAGAATCTCGTCTACAAAGGATTGAAAGACGGCTGGAGCATTCTTTAACCCATACGGCATGACGAGGTACTCATAGTGGCCCGATGTGGTACTAAATGCGGTTTTCCACTCATCTCCCTCCCGAATACGCACCAGACTATACGCGCTCCTGAGATCCAGTTTTGTGAAAAACTGTGCTCCGTGAAATGATTCCACCGCCGTAGCGATGAGAGGTAGTGGGTAACTTAACCCCACTGTGATGGCATTTAGACCTCTATAATCAATGCRCGGACGCAGACCTCCCTCCTTTTTCTTCACAAAAAAGAAACTCGAGGAGACGGGTGAGATGGAGGGCCGAATGTACCCCTGTCCCAGAGATTCCGTGACATATGTCTCCATAGCCAACGTCTCCTCCTGGGACAATGGGTACACGTGACTCTTGGGAAGCGCAGCGTTTACCTGGAGATTTATCGCACAATCCCCCCCGGTCGATGAGGTGGTAATTTAGTCGCGCTCTTCTTACTAAAAGCGATTGCCAAATCGGCATATTCGGGGGGAATGCGCACCGTGGAACCCTGGTCTGGACTCTCCACCGACGTGGCACCGATGGAAACTCCCAGACACTTTCCAGAACACTCCTCTGACCACCCCTGGAGAACCCCCTGTCTCCACGAAATCTTAGGATTGTGACTAGCCAGCCAGGGAATCCCCAGCACCACTGGAAACGCAGGCGAATCGATAATGAAGAGACTAATTCGCTCCCTATGATTCCCCTGCGTCACCATGTCCAGTGGAACTGTGGCCTCCCTGACCAACCCTGACCCTAATGGCCGGCTATCTAGGGAGTGCACGGGGAAGGGAGAATCTATCGGCACGAGCGGAACACCCAGCTTGATGGCGAGTCCGCGATCCATAAAATTCCCAGCTGCACCTGAATCGACTAGCGCCTTATGCTGGGAAGAGGGGAAAAATTCAAGAAACAAAATCAAGAAAAACATGTGACCAACAGGGGGTTCTGGGTGAGTTTGATGCTGACTCAACTGGGGTGACCGAGAAGCGTTCCGCCTGCCATCTCGACTCCCAGACGGGCCCCCCCAGCACCGATCGGCCGTGTGTCCTCTCCGACCACAGCTGGTGCAGGGGGAGCCTCCTCCTCCAAGTACCTCTCGCACGCCCCCCCCCCCCCCCAACTCCATAGGAATGGGACGGGGCGCTGATGGTGGAACGAACAGGACCCTCTCCGAACGCCGCGCGGCAGCCAGCAGATTGTTCAGCCGGATAGACATGTCGATAAGTTCATCAAGGAGAGAGCGGTGTCCCGACACGCTAGCTCCCTGCGACGTCTCTCGCGAGACTAACCGGTAGTGGTCTATCAGGCGCCTGTCGTTCCACCAGACCCAGCGGCCAAGGTCCGGAACTCCAAAGCGTAATCCTGGGCGCTCCTCTTCTCCTGCCTAAGGTGGAACAGTCGCTCTCTCGCCGCTCGGCCTCTGGAGGGTGGTCAAACACGGCACGAAAGCGGCGGGTGAATTCCGGGGTAGTGCTCCAACGCCGAGTCTGGGCCATTCCAGACCGCGTTTGCCCACACCAGAGCACGACCCGTCAGGCAGGAGATGAGGACACTCACCCTCTCCACTCCCGAGGAGTGGCCTCACGGTCGCCAGGTACAGTTCCAGTTGAGCAAGAACCCCTGACACCCGTCGCGCCTCCATCATAGTCCCTCGGGAGCGCAAGACGGAGAGCGCTAGAGCCGGAGGATGGGGAGAGAGGAGAAGAGGGGTCCAGAGCTGGGAAACCGAAGGTGGAGAGAGGAGACCACTCCTCTCCCATCGGTCCATTCTCTCCATCATCTGGTCCATCGTGGATCCAATCCGATGGAGAACGGTGGTGTGGTGGAGGGACACATTCCTCATCGATGGAGGGGTTGGCAGCTGCTCCTGCTGACTCCATTCTAGGTGGTGCGGATTCTGTAACGTCCGGGGTGTAGTGGAGGAAGAAGTCAGCGGCAGCAAGCAGAGAGTTCAGGGTAGCGATACTTTTAATACACCACACCGGTGAAAATGACGCCAACTCAAACAAATGCCCCAAACAGGGGAGAACTAAACAGTTCAGCAAACACACACACACAGACAACCGTGACTTACAGTCGTGCACAACAGTACACTGAAAAATAATCCACACAACCAGCAGGTGGGCGGCTGGTAAATAAAGCCCAACCAATTAACCTAACTCAACACAGGTGCAACTAATAAACAGACAAGGGGGAGAAAAGGATCAGTGGCAGATAGTAGGCGCGGTGACGACCGCCGAGCGCGCCACCGAACAGAAGGGGACCACCTTCGGTAAGTCGTGACACACAGGTACACCTCCAAATGACTCAAATGATGTCAATTAACCTATCAGAAGCTTCTAAAGCCATGACATTTTCTGGAATTTCTTAAGCTGTTTAAAGGCACAGTCAACTTAGTGTATGTAAACTTCTGACCCACTGGAATTGTGTATGTAGTGAATTGTAAGTGAAATTGTCTGTCTGTAAACAATGTTTGGCAAAATTACTTGTGTCATGCACAAAGTAGATGTCCTAACCGACTTGCCAAAACTATAGTTTGTTAACAAGAAATTTGTGGAAGTGGTTGAAAAACGAGTTTTAATGACCCAACCTAAGTGTATGTAAACTTCTGACTTCAACTTTTGCACCCCTTCTGAAAAAACCTACACTCGATCCCTCCGATGTCAACAACTACAGACCAGTATCCCTTCTTTCTTTTCTCTCAAAACTCTTGAACGTGCGCTCCTTGGCCAGCTCTCCTGCTATCTCTCTCAGAATGACCTTCTTGATCCAAATCAGTCAGGTTCAAGACTAGTCATTCAACTGAGACTGCTCTTCTCTGTGTCACGGAGGCGCTCCGCACTGCTAAAGCTAACTCTCTCTCCTCTGCTCTTATCCTTCTAGACCTATCGGCTGCCTTTGATACTGTGAACCATCAGATCCTCCTCTCACCCTCTCCGAGCTGGGCATCTCCGGCGCGCCAGCTTGGATTGCGTCTCACCTGACAGGTCGCTCCTACCAGGTGGCGTGGCGAGAATCTGTCTCCGCACCACGTGCTCTCACCACTGGTGTCCCAGGCTCTGTTCTAGGCCCTCTCCTATTCTCGCTATACACCAAGTCACTTGCTCTGTCATATCCTCACATGGTCTCCTATCATTGCTATGCAGACGACACACAATTATCTTCTCCTTTCCCCCCTCTGATAACCAGGTGGCGAATCGCATCTCTGCATGTCTGGCAGACATATCAGTGTGGATGACGGATCACCACCTCAAGCTGAACCTCGGCAAGACGGGCTGCTCTTCCTCCGGGGAAGGACTGCCCGTTCCATGATCTCGCCATCACGGTTGACAACTCCATTGTGTCCTCCTCCAGAGCGCTAAGAACCTTGGCGTGTATCCTGGACAACACCCTGTCGTTCTCAACTCACATCAAGGCGGTGACCCGTTCCTGTAGGTTCATGCTCTACAACATTCGCAGAGTACGACCCTGCCTCACACAGGAAGCGGCGCAGGTCCTAATCCAGGCACTTGTCATCTCCCGTCTGGATTACTGCAACTCGCTGCTGGCTGGGCTCCCTCCTGTGCCATTAAACCCTACAACTCATCCAGAACGCCGCAGCCCGTCTGGTGTTCAACTTCCCAAGTTCTCTCACGTCACCCCGCTCCTCCGCTCTCTCCACTGGCTTCCAGTTGAGCTCGCACCGCACAAGCATCTACTATGCTGCTGTCGCGCGGAGCTGTTGAGGGGAACGGCACCTCGCGTAACCTTCAGCGTCTGATCAGCCCTACACCCAAACAAGGGCACTGCGTTCATCCACCTCTGGCCTGCTCGCCTCCCTACCTCTGAGGAGATACAGTTCCCGCTCAGCCCAGTCAAAACTGTTCGCTGCTCTGGACCCCAATGGTGGAACAAACTCCCTCACGACGCCAGGTCAGCGGAGTCAATCACCACCTTCCGGAGACACCTGAAACCCCACCTCTTTAAGGAATACCTAGGATAGGATAAAGTAATCCTCCTAACCCCCCCCTCCCCCTTAAAATAGTTAGATGCACTATTGTAAAGTGGTTGTTCCACTGGATATCATAAGGTGAATGCACCAATTTGTAAGTCGCTCTGGATAAGAGCGTCTGCTAAATGACTTAAATGTAAATGTAAATGTAAATGAATGTATATTTTGTACTGCTCTAGGCATATAATTATTATTTGGATAACCTTATTTACTATTTTGTATTGAAAAATTATGACATTGAATTATTGTAATGTTTGTTTATGTGTCAATTAATTCCATAAGGGATGGGCTGCCAACTGGTGATTTGTTCATTCATACATTAATTTGTATAGATCTGAAACAACTTGATACCCTATATATACAAAAGTATATGGACACCCCTTCAAATGAGTGGATTCGGCTATTTCGGCCACACCCGTTGCTGCCAGGTGTATAAAATAGAGCACACAGCCATGCAATCTCCATAGCCAAACATTAGCATTAGAATGGCCTTACTGAAGATGTGGCACTGTCATAGGATGCCACCTTTCCAACAAGTTAGCTTGTCAAATTTCTGCCCTGCTAGAGTTGCCCCGATGAACTGTAAGTGCTGTTATTGTGAAGTGGAAATGTGTGGGAGTAGAAATGGCTCTGACGCTAAGTGGTATGCCACACAAGCTCACAGAACAGGACCACGAGTGCTGAAGTGTGTAAAAATCGTCTGTCCTCGGTTGCAACACTCACTACCGAGTTCCAAACTGCCTCTGGAAACAACGTCAGCACAATAACTGTTCGTCGGGGGCTTCATGAAATGGGTTTCCATGACCGAGCAGCTGCACGCAAGCCTAAGATCACCATGTGCAATACCAAGCGTTGGCTGGAGGGGTGTAAAGCTGGCAGCCATTGGACTCTGGACCAATGGAAACTCATTCTCTGGAGTGATGAATCATGCTTCACCATCTGGCAGTCTGACCGACGAATCTGGATTTGGCATATGCCAGCAGGATGCTACCTTCCCCTATGAATACTGCCTACTTTAAAGTTTGGTGGAAGATGAATAATGGTCTGGGGCTGTTTTTCATGGTTCGGGCTAGAACCATTAGTTCCAGTCAAAGGAAATTTTAACGCTACAGCATTCAATTACATTCTGGACGATTCTGTGCTTCCAACTTTGTGGTAACAGTTTGGGTAGGCCCTTTCCTGTTTCAGCAAGGTCCATACAGAAATTCTTTGTCGAGATCAGTGTCTAAGAACTTGACTGGCTTGCACAGAGACCTGACATCAATCCCATCGAACACCTTTGGGATGAATTGGAACGCGGACTGCGAGCCAGGTCTAATCGCCCAACATCAGTGCCCGACCTCACTAATGATCTTGTGGCTGAATGGAAGCAAGTCTCCGCAGCAATGTTCCAACATCTAGTGGAAAGCCTTCCCTGAAGAGTGGAAGCTGTTATAGCAGCAAAGGGTTGACCAACTCCATTTTAATGCTCATGATTTTGGAATGAGATGTTCGACGAGCAGGTGTCCATATACTTTTGGCCATGTAGTGTATGTGTGTATAGACAGTATGGAAAGTATGTTGATGGGTTCGGATTTCTAAACTTTTTAAATGTTGTTAATCATCAGTTATACTAGAGACATGAGTAGTGCCATAGTCTGGTTTATTCACCAGTAGTTAATGGTTATCTGTCGGAGGAATGTTTATGGTGGGTTCAAGGAAGATTGGATAGGATCCAGGGGGCTTTGGGAGGTGCTGAGTAGAGGAGAGGCAATCACATGATTGCAGTCACTGATAATGGTGGGGAGCTGTGGAGAAGTGAGGAAGGGGGTTGAGGTCAGGTCACCTTAAGGGAGAAGGAACAGTTTGTGGCCTGCATCACTTAATTTCCTGCTTAGTAATAAAGATGTAATGTTAAGAGAGAAGGAGACTCCACCCAAATTGGGGTATATATATTACCACTGGTGGAAATATGTATTTGTCTTATGCAGCTGTATGACCCAATGGGGGAATAAACTCGGTTTAATTCATCTTTACTAATCGTCAGTGAGTTTTAATAGGTTCATTTAGAACCTAACAATGTGAATATACATGGTTTGTATAACAGTAGTTATATAGATGAGCCATGACTAGAATACTGTATATACATATAAATTGCGTAAAACATTAGGTAAACATTATTGAAATAACCAGTGTTCTCTAAGGTGCAGCTTAGAGTACCAGGTGGTAACCGGCTAGTGACATTTTCTGAGGTTCAGGGCAGGGTACTGGGCGGAGGTCGGCTAGTGGTGACTGTCTGAAGGCCTGGAGATAGAAGCTATTTATCAGTCTCTCGGTCCCAGCTTTGATGCACCTGTTCTGTCTCCGCCTTTTTAGATGGTAGCGGGGTGAACAGGTTGTGGCTCAGGTGGCTGGGGTCCTTGACGATTTTCTTGGCCTTCCTATGACACCGGGTGCTGTAGATGTCCTGGTGGGCAGGCAGCGTGCCACCGACGATGCCTTGGGCTGACCACACCACTCTCTGAGGAGCCCTGCTGTTGCGGACGTTGCAATTGCCCCACAGAGGTACTGAGCTTCCACCCTTGTGAGGCCTCTGTGTTGAGGATCAGCGTGGCAGAGCTGTTGTTGCCTACTTTCACCACTTGGGGTCAGCCCGTCAGGAAGTCCAGGACCCAGTTGCACAGGGAGGGGTTCAGACCAAGAGCCCTGAGCTTAGTGATGAGCTTGGAGGGAACTATGCTCTCCACTGTAACTATTCCCCAGGGCTTTGCTGTAAATGAGAACGTGTTCTCAGTCAATTTACCTGGTAAAATAACAGATAAAAATATGGTGTTGAAGGCTGAGCAGTGGTCGATGAACAGCTTTCTTACATAGGTATTTCTCTTGTCCAGGTGGGATAGGGCAGTGTGCAGTGCAATGGCGATTGCGTCATCCGTAGATCTGTTGGGCGGTATGCAAACTGTAGTGGGTCTATGGTATACTCAGACTAAATGCAACTCTCTAACAATACTTATTTCTCTCACTTTTATTATTAGAGTTCATTCTGATATTGACTTGACCATTGAGATAGTACTGCTGTGATTCCCAGTCCTGAGTTGATCCTCCTGTGTTTGTATATCATTGCTTGCTGGTACTTAGTGGTAGGCTGGTATTTCTCAGAAACAGATTAGCTCTTTCCTGCTCTTCCAGCCAATAGAGAACTTTGTAATAAATGACATAGAAAAACTTTCACTCAACACTAGCACACCATGAAGCAGCCCATGCTGAACAGGAGTGAGGAGGGAATTCCAGCTGGAGGTCTTCTTATGATCCATAGCTCAATCATATGTTGCAAGTTATTATTGAGGCACAAAGAATCAATATTCACATTAATATTGCACCTTATTTTTTATGTACATATTTCCATGTAGTACCACGCACCTGATATGGCAAAATCCATAGGATAACTTGTGTGTGTGTGTACTTTATAATACAGAAGCGAGATGTGAACTGTCTGTCTGAGAAGGTTTGCTGGTAATGGCAACCAGTCATACTGGTTGTCTGATTAAGCACATTCATGGTGATTAATCAGTGTTCTTCTCAGTAGATGTAACAGTGTGGTAGATCAGCACTGCCTATTAGGGTTATAATTAGCAGGCTGTGAAGACGTTAGAGAGGGAAGGAGAAGGAAGGCCAGACACCGTCTGGGTGCCCATATGCTACTGTGCTCTGGAGGAGGATGTAATGGGATTGGAAGGACGTCAGGATTAGACGTCATCAGCTTGGTGACAATGAATGAGTCACCCACTGTAATGTGTTGTCTATTAAATATTTACAAAATATCCTTCTCCTTGGTTCTCTCCTAACACTAGCTAACTTCCTGAATTAACGGAATCGGAAATTCATTTCACCCCAAACCTGCTTTGGAGAGATTCCTCCGACTGTTCTTGAGTGAATGTTGAGATTCACCATGTGACTGTGGCTGTAGTCCTACACCTATGCACTTTCAGCTCACTGTAAGTTGACCAATTAAATACTACAACCTGACTTTGTTAGAGCCCCTGCCCCACTGTCACTTCGTATTACCTCTATTACCTTAGTCGCATTAGGTCTAGGGTCTAACTTTACTGCTTACACACTTTGCAGAAAGAGATGTCATGAATAGCGCTGACATGATACCATATTCTTTATAATCCTTGGGAAATGTGCTCTTCCGCAACGTTGTGCCCTGCTGCATGGGCCCCTGACCTGTCTTATCCCCTTCAATCCAGTTCATTACTTTGGGGGAAGTGCCTGGTAATCTGTCCAAACCTTCTCCTATACTTTCACTCTACAAGTCAAGCCAGAGGACAGACAAAAGGTGAAGGTTATGTTAGCAATCAAGGGGAAAATTTATTTTTATTTAAGAGGTCATGTGAGAATCCATTCAGCATCGTTCCCACCCTCTTAACCCTTAGCCACACCCATCTCTTTAACGATTCACATGTGAGGCCATTTGCTAAACAGAGTGATTAGTTTAGTAAACAACCAAAGATTTCAAGACTAAAAAGTGGTAAAAGTAGTAGCCTACAATAAGGAAAAACTCCAGGTAAAAAAAACACTTTATCTAGTCCTTGGCCTATATCCTAATCTGACTTGGGTGCAGATCATGTTGTTCTTCACATTACCGTGTCTGGTAAACACACTATATCAAAAAAATTAAAAGTTGATTTGTCACATGCACCGGATACAGAAGGTGTAAACAGTACAGTGAAATGGTTACTTGCATAGTAACAATATCAAAAACAGAAAGTGTCCAGATAAAAATATTTTATAAATATTTTTGAATTATTAGATGACGCTTACCAGACACACTTGTCTAAATTGATGGGTCACATGAAATAAATGCTGTAACCACTCCCCAGCCACATCTAGTTAAGTGGATGAGTCACTATTCTCTAGACATGTACACATGTTCATGAAATACAATAGATGGCCGTAATCACCCCCGGACACCTGTCTATCTTGATGGGTCATGTAATTATCTGGCGAAGTGTTTTGTTTAGACATGTAGTCTTTTGTCTTTTGTTTAAACATGTAGCTAAYTAAACAATGAACCGGCATTATCCCAACTCATACTACTACCAACCAATACAAACATTGTCATAGCTGTAATATGAATCTGCAGGTAGCTAAAGCTAACCAACCAGGTTCAATGTTAGCTACAGTAGCTAACATTAGGCTATAACGCTAACGCTCGCTAGCTTGCTAACAGTACGCTTTAACTTGCAATTAAAACAACTTTCTGACAAAATTAGAAACGTATAATACCTGAAAATATAGCTAGACTCTTACCCGTGTACATTAATGAATGCTTCACAACAGACTGGAACCATTTAACTCCATTTTGTTTGTAGCTACATCTTGTTAGGCCAGCGTTGTGTCAAGTCACTCCAGTTCACAATGACCATGGCAGGTGCAGAAAGTAGCAAATCACTTTTCCCAACTGATCTGTCGATAGCGCCTGCTAAATTYAGGGCATCAATGTTGTTGAGAAAAGTAGCAAAACTTTTGTAGTTCTCRATGGCTAACGTTATATATTTCAAAAACGGCGCAGTAGAAAGGAYTATCAACACATACTGAGCAACTCACGTTATAAACAGAAGCATACTACATGGCAGACCAATCCAAACTCATCTCCTGGCATGTCCAGCCCATCCATTATCTAAGCCAATCATGGCTAGTGGGAAGGTTCCTGACTTTTTCCAAGGCTAAACCAACTAGGCTCGTCATTTAGCAATTGTATTTGTATTTACGGATGGAATACAAGTTTGTTATTAAGGAACCTGAAAGTTCACTTGTTCCAGAAGGCATTTCTGCCCCCCAAAAAAGCATTTTGATTWAAAAAAATTATGTTCTAATGACTCTCCTGTGAAGTAGTGACGTGTGACATATGCCTAATTTCCTGAAATGAGTCACAAATGTATTCTTCTTGTCTGTTGTGTGTTCACCAGTGGGAGTGTGCATGGTTCATCATCTTGTGCAGCACCTTCTCCCTGCTCCTCTTCTGGGCTTACTTCTGGTTGGAGGCCCACAATGACTACAACCAATTCAACTGGTGAGTGGGGCAGTTAGTCCTTACCAGAATGACTGTGAGCTGTTTGTACCATTGTTTCTGTCCCTCAGAAGCACTCTCTCTCTTTTGAGCAGTTTTAAATTAGTAATTGAATGTGTGTATATTTCAATATCTTCTAGAAGGGCTTGTCTGTTTCATCCTCTTCTTGTCAAGGCACTGGTTCACCTTCCCCACCCGTTGTCTCTCATCCTCAGGTTACTATACAACCGTTCTGGGGAATGGAAGGACGGGACTGTCCCCATTCTCGCAACCACCGCAGTTGGCTTTAGTTACATTACATTTTTAATGGTGAGTAAGTTACCCATGTTTGGTTATATGCCTATACACACAGTAAAGCACATGTTGYTGCAGCAGCTTCAGTATGATCTAACCTGATTGTGGCTCTGTTCGTTTCCAGATTTTAGCACTTTGTCATATTTCACTGGGACAGCAGCTGAACCTCTACTGGATCCACAAGGTAGGCTTCCAAATGAACTCTGACCTACGGAAATAAATACCCTATTACTATTAGCCCTGCATAGGAATGTGTAGAACAAATCAAACTGTTAGTATGTTTTTTAACTCAGGTTGGTGTGTTGGCTGCCTTGATCACCACTGTCAGTGGCGTGGTCTCCATCGATGACGTGTGGGGGGACGAATGGGACATCATCCTCATATCTCTACAGGTCTACATCTCTATTTGTCTGCGTTTCTCTATTGTTCTTTTTGGTAGATGTTTGTGCGTAAACAAGGTTATAAAACTCCTGTCTTCCTGTGTTGTAATTCAGTCCACAGGGCCTTTCCTGCACATAGGAGCTCTGGCTGCCGTCACAGCGCTAGGCTGGCTAGTTGCTGAACATGTGGTCCGTGCAGAGAGAACCAGTAAGTGTTGTGTTGGCTTATGATTGGCTTTCACTGTAACTCTGACCAATAATACCAATATTATACATATTACATTACATCATAATTATTATCATTGTTAACCATTATAACCATTAAGATGTTTGATAACGAACAATAACTGCAGCAGCATTCAGAAATTTGTGAGACCTAATGTCCTCACTCTGTGGTCTTCCTCCTTCCCAGAGTTCCACATGATATTGCTGCTGGTTTACCTGAGTGTCCTGCTGGCCCTCTACATGGCTCCCCTCGCCATCTCCTCACCCTGCATCATGGACAAGAACAGCCTCAAATCTCGACCTGACGTCATTGGACGACGGGGAGCGCCAATGGTAAGGCAATGGCTCTACCATCTAGCCTCTTCATGTAGATCATTAATTATTAAATAGGTATAAGCGATAATGGTGGCTGGAGTTCACAATCACATTCAATTTGAGAGCTGTTCTGCTTCAGGGTATTGAATGTACTGAATGTCTTGGYGCCCCAATAAAGAGCCCCATTAGCGAACAATATTTACTTGCTGGACAATGAAACAGTTAATTGGATAGGTGGAGTTCACAATCAGGTTAAAACAGGTCTGCTTTGTGACATGCACTGACTGCTGCCTTGACCTGGTAATGAGTGCAGGCTATATAGGGCCAGACAAACAGCAGTGTATAACCTAGAGTCTATTGACGCACCGGTAATAATAATTATTTAGTTTAAGCTAAAGATATATTTTTGCATGGGCTGTGTCTCAATCCACCGAAACCACCTATGTCACCCTTCCACATCTGCGGTGGAAAGTGGCAGAGCTACAACGCTGTTTGTCAGACAAGGAGACATCCCGAAAATTGGTCTTCTCACAAAAACGTATTTAGCATGCGAACGGTTTGGCCTACAAACTAATACAAACCACTCTATAGAAAGGGGAGACTCTCACAAACACAATGTTCTCTGTTTTGCTCTATGACCCCTCACAAGTGTCACGGGACTCGTCTAAAGGTAACCCATACAAATGAAAAGAAGTATGGAGGTAGTTTTGTGAAAAGGGGCTAAATATGTATAAAAAAATACACAAATATTTCCTGAGATATAGATATAGGACAGACACTTCAATACCTTATTCTTTGTGGTTTATTTTTGGACTGTCTTTTTTGCGATTTATGAATGTGTTATTCAATTTGTTTCTATGGGCTATAGTATTAAATTATTAAAGGCCAAATTCTATATTTTATCAAAAATGTGTATATATATTTTTTATTCCTAAAGTGGTCCTAAAATTGTAGATCAAATAGCTAAATGATCCATTGTATGACCTTCTTAAAACAAGTCCATATGTCGCCCCCCTCCCCCAATGGAGTAGCAATAGGTTCATTGATCGAGAGCACATTTGTTAGGATTGTAGATGTTTGGTTTGTTTTCTACTGTTGGTAGGGAACACAATAAACTGTTCTGTCCCGAAGCAGCTGGGTAAGTAAACATTGTTCCAGACCACTTGCTTTAAACAAATATACACTCACACTGTAGCCCAGACACACACTCTGCCTGTCTACCTGCCTTCAAATCACAAACACAAACACACACTCCACAAACACAAAAACACAAACACACACTTTCAGCCCGTCAGGGCTTGCCTCTATTGACTCCTGCTGTGGGTAATATGGTAGCTGTCTGTGGAAGGAGACAGGAGACCAGTGCCTSAAAGCTGCTTCCCAAAGGACAAGACAGATCCATTATTCTGTCTTTCTATGAGCTTTATTCTACAAACTCAGACAAGGACCTCTTCCCTCAGGAGAAATCAAAGGATCAATATATTCAGAAGTGGATTAGTATGTCTAACATTGTAAGGCTGTAGTAGGTTTGAGTTGTGGTGTAGATACCTATCTTTGTCACAGAGAGCGAGGTTTAGTTTCATTGAAATGATGATGTCAGAGGTGTACTGCTGTAAATGCCTCTGTTTAAGTAAACGTGCCTCTCTGACATCCACTTGCTAGAAAGATCAATGGCTTTTTTACAGGTCTCACCAACCTCACCATTTGTACAACGTTTAAAAAGCTTATGATAAAAGATAACTCCCGCACATACAATTACCTCTTTTGCTGACCTTTTTATTAAAATACTGAAATAATAATGCCACCCACCACTAGATCAAATGACCACCATCAGATTCTAACAACCCATAATAACCCATTATACTCTCTGTCCCTCTGTCTGTGTGTCCTGTGCTGTAGCTGGCTCCAGAGAACACCCTGATGTCCTTCAACAAGGCTCTGCAGCAGGGGGTTAGCTCCTTGGAGGCCGACGTCACCGTCAGGTAACCAACCATACTCGACCAGCCAATAACCTARCCCCACCCCACCCTACCACCTCAATGTTAGGAGCAATGAGTCCTCTACAGTAGACTGGTAACCCAAGAGTCCCATTCTGTCGCTGCCTTTGATATAGTCAACATGTTTTAAGACCATTTTAATCTCACATCCATTCCTTTTCAATGCATTATAGGCCTTTTATTACAGGCCCTTTTTTTTTACTTTCATTGCCACAGAAACATATTCTTTATTTATGAAAGCAGTGACATACGTGTGAATGACATGTGTTGCTGGTTCAGTGATGTAAGTCTGTGGTCCCACCTCTCCCCTCCAGTCTGGACGGGGTGCCCTTCCTGATGCGAGACCGCACCTTGAAACGGACCACTGACATCGCCAAGGTCTTTCCAGACAGGCAGCACGAGGACGCCTCTCTCTTCAACTGGACAGAGCTTCGCTCTCTAAATGCAGGGCAGTGGTTTTTGGAGGTACCTTTCTCTCTCTTTTTCGCTCTCTCTTTCGCTCTCTCTCTCTCTCTCTCTCAGTATCTATGACACTCTCTTTCTCCTTGTATTGCTCTTTTTTCTTCGTCTCTCCCTTCTCTAGTCTACCTCTCCCTCTCCCTACACCGAGACAATTTTAGAATGTATCTTTTTTTGCATCACCTCATAAAATAAAATACCCTCTCTGTCTCTCCAGAACGACCCCTTCTGGACTGTTGGGTCTCTGACAGGAAGGGACCGGAACCGGATACGGAACCTGACAGTGTGTAGCCTGGTAGAGATGTTGCGTCTGGCTGCCAGGGGCAACCGCTCAGCCCTGTTGTATCTCCGCAGACCTCCGCCAGAACACCCACACTACAAGACCTGGATCATGGACACCCTGTGGGCCGTCCAGAGGTCTGGGATATCACAGAAGAGAGTGAGAAGGACTCTGTTTATGGATCTCACTGAATCCTTATTAGTAATATTGGTAGAAAAGTGTGAATCAAAAAGCAGGTCCAGTCTCTTACCCTGTATCTTGTGCCCTATTGCGCTTTAGGTGACGTGGACCCCGGACACAGACAGGGGCCGTGTCAGGGGGCTGCAGCAGACCTCCTTGGAGAAGCTGTCAGTGGAGGAGCTCAGACACAGAGGCATCAGCAGCCTCACCCTGCGCTACTCACAGGCCAGCAACAAGGACATTCAGTAAGACATACCTACTGTTACTCTCAAACACTAACCCTAACCCTTCACCTGCTGTGATCATCCACAATCTTAACCGGGCATGCTCCAAGAATCTTATCTGGTAGGTCAAAAAATGTTATCTAAATCCCTAACCTCACCCTGTATTACTCACAGGCCAGCATTTAAAATAACTATTTGTCTATGTAGGGACTTCTTGGCAAACAACATGAGTGTGACGGTGTACCCGGTGAATGAGCCGTGGCTCTACTCAGTGCTGTGGTGCAGCGGGGTGTCTTCTGTCTCCTCTGACACCCCTCAGGTCCTCCGCAAGGTGCCTTACCCCATCTGGCTTATGGTAAGCAGCTTTTCTTTATTTTTACTGTTTTCTACATTGATGAAGGGGGAAAAAAATATTTTATAAATTTTAGAATATAGCTGTAATGTCCTTTTCTACATTGCAAAATAATAGTGAAGACATCAAAACTATGAAATAACATATATGGAATCATGTAGTAACAGATTTACCTTATTTACATAAGTATTCAGACCCTTTGCTATGAGACTCGAAATTGTGCTCAGGTACATCATGTTTCCATTGATCATCCTCAAGATTGATTGGTTGGAGTCCACCTGTGGTAAATTCAATTGTTTGGACATGATTTGTAAAGGCACACACATGTCTATATAAGGTTCCACAGTTGACAGTGCATGTCAGAGCAAAAATCAAGCCATGAGGTTGAAGGAATTRTCCTTAGAGCTCCGAGACAGGATTGTGTTGAGGCACAGATCTGTAGAAGTGTACCARAAAATTCCCCAAGAACACCGTTGTCACGGCCGTCAAAGGAAGTGGACCAAAGCGCAGCGTGGTGAGCGTACATATTCCTTTATTTAGGTGACGCCAACAAAAACAATAAACAATACAAAACAACCGTGAAGCTTAAGGGCAATGTGCCACAAACAAAGTTAACTTTCCACCAAGAAAGGAGGGAAAAGGGCTACCTAAGTATGGTTCCCAATCAGAGACAACGATAGACAGCTGTCCCTGATTGAGAACCATACCCGGCCAAAACATAGAAATACAAAATCATAGAAAAACAAAACATAGAATGACCACCCCAAATCACACCCTGACCAAAACAAATAGAGACATAAAAAGGCTCTCTAAGGTCAGGGCGTGACAGTATCCCCCCCCCCCCCCCCCAAAGGTGCGGACTCCGGCCGCAAAACCTGAACCCATAGGGGAGGGTCTGGGTGGGCATCTATCCGCGGTGGCGGCTCAGGTGCGGGACGCAGACCCCGCTCCACCACTGGCTCACCCCACTTTGGTGGCACCTCTGGTGCGGGGACCCTTGTCGCCGACCCCGGACTGGGGACCCTCGTTGCGGGCCACGGACTGAGCACCCTCGTTGCGGGCCCCGGACTGGAGACCGTCGCTGGAGGCCCCGGACTGGAGACTGTCACTGGAGGCTCCGGACTGGAGATCGTCACTGACTTTCAGGCCAAGATAAACAAGGTTCTCTGGTATGTTGAAACCAAGATTGAACTATTTGGCCTGAATGCCAAGCATCACGTCTGGAGGAAACCTGGCACCATCCCTACGGTGAAGCTTGGTGGTGGCAGAATCAAGCTGTGGGGATGCTTTTCAGCGGCAGGGACTAAAAGATGAACGAGGAAAAGATGAACGGAGCAAATTACAAAGAGATCCTTGATGAAAACCTGCTCCAGGGCGCTCAGGAACTCAGCGCTCCAACAGGACAACGACCCTAAGCACACAGCCAAGACAATGCAGGAGTGGCTTCGGGACAAGTCTCTGAATGTCCTTGAGTGGCCCAGCCAGGGTCCGGATTTGAACCCGTTTAATTGTCTCTGGAGAGACCTGAAAATAGCTGTGCAGTGACGCTCCTCATCCAAACTGACAGAGCTTGAGCGGATCTGCACAGAAGAATTTGCAAAACACCCCAAATACAGGTGTGCCAAGCGTGTAGCATCAAATCAAGTTTGATTTGTCACATGCGCCAAATACAACAGGTGTAGACATTACAGTGAAATGCTTACTTACAAGCCCTTAACCAACAATGCAGTTTTAAGAAAATACCACAAAAAAACTAAGAGATAAGAATAACAAATAATTAAAGAGCCGCAGTAAATAACAAAAGCGGGGCTATATACAGGGGGTACCGTTATAGAGTCAATGTACGGGGGCACATGTGTCGAGGTAATTGAGGTAATATGTACATATAGGTAGAGTTATTAAAGTGACTTTGCATAGATAATAACAGAGAGTAGCAGCAGTGTGGAAGAGGGTGGGGAGGCAATGCAAAAAGTTTGGGTAGCCATTTGATTAGCTGTTCAGGAGTCTTATGGCTTGGGGGTAGAAGCTGTTAACCTCTAATTCCTCCCAAACCCGGATCCGGGAGCACCCCCCACAGTAAAAAAGCTGACTAGCATAGCCTAGCATAGCGTCACAAGTAAATACTAGCATCTAAATATCATTAAATCAAAGTCCAAGACAACCAGATGAAAAGATACACATCTTGTGAATCCACATCATTTCTGATTTTAAAAATGTTTTACAGGGAAGACACAATATGTAAATCTATTTAGCTAACCACGTTAGCAAAAGACACCATTTTTTTACTCCACAGTTTTTTACTCCATCAGTAGCCATCACTATTCGACCAAATAAAGATATAAATGCCACTAACCAAGAAAAACCCTTCTTCAGATGACAGTCTGATAACATATTCATGTGTATAGGCATAGTTTTTGGTTATTAGAAAAAAAAGTGCATTATTTCAGGTAAAATCACAGTTTACAATTGCACCGACGCACCAGTCAAAGATCGAACTAAGAGATTACTAGATAGACGCAACGTGTATGACAATTACTCATCATTAAAACATTTCATGAAAATAGACAAAGCATAGCAATGAAAGACCCAGTTCTTGTGATTTTCAGAACCATATTATTCAGATTTTCTAAGTGTTTTTCAGCGAAAAACCACATTAAATCGATAAGTTAGCAATACCACTATGGACAACAGCCGTTCGCAGAGCATTCGATTCCAGCAAAGAGCGCTAGTAACGTAATCACCGCAAAATATATATAATTTTTCACGTAACCTTCTCTGAATATCTCTTTCCGATGACAACTCCTGTACACATCATTTTACAAACATATAGGGTACATATACAGTTGTTCGAAAAGAGTGCCGCGATATTTAGGCCATACAAACGTGGTTTACACAATATATAAAAACTACTAGGAATCAAGCCATAATCGTGCTCTGACGTCATCTACAGAGTGATCTGTTAATTGAACAGCTAATCATATACTTGACTAAAAAAATATCAGCGGTTGACAGCATCGAAAGACAATTAGTTCTTAATGCAAACCGCGGATTTACATTTTTAAATTATCTTTACTTTTCAATACAGGGTTTGGCCAGTGAGCTATACCAACAAATGAATGGCGAAATATGCGTTTAAAATATTTCGACAGAAACACGTTTTTTATGTCTATTAATATTAGCTCTCACTTTGTGAGCTGTTAGCTTCCATCATATCTTGGGCAATGTTCCTTTCATTATAACTTTGCATGTTCCATCATTCTTCGAATGTTACCCTAAGCGACCGACACCCATAAAACGTGTGGTCTGCATTTACAAGTAAGTCACAACAAATGAAATTCCTGCAAAATCGCCACTAAGAGGAGTAAATAAATTGAATATAAAACGGGCTTTCCAAACTTCTACTACGATTAGGTGTTAGTTTTTAAAAACTATACGATGAAAGCAGTCATGACGGAGAATCCATGTTGCGTGGTTAGAAAAACGATTTGGAACGAGGTCAGTCCGATGTGCACTTCACGGCTTGAGGCGCACACGTTTGAGAAAGAGGCGCGTCCCTATACATTTTTTGTGCATTTTATAATGGCTGGATTACGTGCCATCGACTTCATTTTCAGATAACGGTGATGACGTCAGAAACCAGAGGAAGACGTAGGCAGTGTCGTTCTTCATGAGCATTCACTTCGCGGCCCTTAGTAAACAGACCCAGATCAGGGGTAAAAATTTCTTTGAAATGGAGCGCCGTGTCAGAGAAAAGTGCTGTAGGAATTGTTCTGTACCACTCAGAGCAAAATTCCAACTTTCTATAGAAACTAGAAGTGTGGTTTTCCTATTCCAATAGTAATAATAATATGCATATTGTACGAGCAAGAATTGAGTACGAGGCAGTTTAATTTGGGAACGATAAATGTCCAAGTTGAAACAGCACCCCCTATAGTGTCAAGAGGTTTTTAAGAAAGAAAAGCCTTTTGGACCTAGACTTGGCGCTCCGGTACCGCCATGCGGTAGCATATTGAACAGTCTATGACTAGGGTGGCTGGAGTCTTTGGCAATTTTTAGGGCCTTCCTCTGACACCGCCTGGTGAAGAGTTCCTGGATGGCAGGAAGCTTGGCCCCAGTGATGTACTTGGCTGTACGCCCTACCCTCTGTAGTGCCTTGCGGTCGGAGGCCGAGCAGTTGCCATACCAGGCGATGATGCAACCAGTCAGGATGCTCTCGGTAGTGCAGCTGTATAACATTTTGAGGTTCTGAGGACCCATTTCAGTCTCCTGAGGGGAAAAGGCATTGTCGTGCCCTCTTTACAACTGTCTTGGTGTGTTTAGACCATGATAGTTTATTGGTGATGTGTACACCAAGGAACTTGAAGCTCTCAACCTGCTCCACTACAGCCCTGTTGATGAGAATGGGTGCGTTCTCTGTCCTCCTTTTCCTGTAATCCACAATCATGTCCTTTGTCTTGATCACATTGAGGGATAGGTTGTTATCCTGGCACCACACTGCCAGGTCTCTGACCTCCTCCCTATAGGCTGTATCATCGTTTTCGAATATCAGGCCTACCATTGTTGTGTTGTCGGCAAACTTAATGATGGTGTTGGAGTTGCTTGACCATGCAGTCATGGTTGAACATGGAGTACAGCAGGGGACTGAGCACGCACCCCTGAGGGGCCCCCATGTTGAGGATCAGCGTGGCAAATGTGTTGTTACCTTCCCTTACCACCTGGGGGCGGCCCATCAGGAGGTCCAGGAACCAGTTGCAGAAGGAGGTGTTTAGTCCCAGTTTCCTTAGCTTAGTGATGAGCTTTGTGGGCASTATGGTGTTGAACGCTRAGCTGTAGTCAATGAATAGCATTYTCACGTAGGTGTTCCTTTTGTCCAAGTGTGAATGGGCAGTGTGGCGAGATTGAATCATCTGTGGATCTGTTGGGGCGGTATGCAAAATGGAGTGGGTCTAGGGTCTCTGGGATAATGGTGTTGATGGGTGCCATAACCAGCCTTTCATGGCACTTTATGGCTACAGTCGTGAGTGCTATGGTTCAGTRGTAATTTAGGCAGGTTACCTTGGTGTTCTTGGGCACAGGGACTATGGTGGTCTGTTTGAAACATGTTGGTATTACAGAATTGGTCAGGGACTGGTTGAAAATATCAGTGAAGACACTTGCCAGTAGGTCAGCGCATGCTCGGAGCACACATCCTGGTAATCCATCTGGCCCTGCGGCCTTGTGAAAGTTGACCTGCTTAAAGGTCTTACTCACATCGACTATTGAGAGCGTGATCAAACAGTCATCCGGAACAGCTGATGCTCTCATGCATGCTTCAGTGTTGCTTGCCTCGAAGCAAGCATAGCAATTATTTAGCTTGTCTGGTAGGCTCGCGTCACTGGGCAGCTTGCGACTGTACTTCCCTTTGTAGTCCATAATCGTTTGCAAGCCCTGCAACACCCGACGAGTGTTGGAGCCGGTGTTGTACTTTTCAATCTTAGTCCTCTATTCACGCTTTGCCTGTTTGATGGTTCATCGGAGGGCATAGGGGGATTTCTTATAAGCGTCCAGTTAGAGTCCCGCTCCTTGAAAGAGGCGGCTCTACCCTTTAGCTCAGTGCAGATGTTGCCTCTAATCCATGGCTTCTCGTTGGGGTATGTACATATGGTCACTGTGGGGACGACGTCATCGATGCATATATTGATGAATCCAGTGACTGATGTGGTGTACTCCTTAATGCCATCGGAAGAATAAGAATCCCATAACATATTCCAGTATGTACTTGCAAAACAGTCCTGTAGCTTAGCATTTAGCCATCTTGCTTCTGAAGCTTAGCTGGGTTGGTCCTGGTCAGTCCCTGGATGGGAGACCAGGTGCTGCTGGAAGTGGTGTTGGAGGGCCAGTGGGAGGCACTCTTTCCTCTGGTCTAAAAAATATCCCAATGCACCAGGGCACTTGCCCTGTGTAGGGTACCGTCTTTCGGATGGGACGTTAAACAGGTGTCCTGACTCTCTGAGGTCATTAAAGATCCCATGGCACTTGTTGTAACAGTAGGGGTGTTAACCCCGGTGTCCTGGCTAAATTCCCAATCTGGCCCTCAAACCATCACGGTCACCTAATAATCCCCAGTTTATAATTGGCTCATTCATCCCCCTCCTCTCCCCTGTAACTATTCCCCAGGTTGTTGCTGTAAATGAGAATGTGTTCTCAGTCAACTTACCTGGTAAAATAACGGATAAATAAAAAAATATATAAAAAAATCTGCATCATCTGACCACTTCCTTATTGAGCGAGTCACTGGTACTTCCTGCTTTAGTTTTTGCTTGTAAGCAGGAATCAGGAGTATAGAGTTATGGTCAGATTTGTTAAATGGAGGGTGAGAGTGAGCTTTGTACGCATCTCTGTGTGTGGAGTAAAGGTGGCCTAGAGTTTTTTTCCTCTGATTGCACATGTAACATGTTGGTAGAAATTAGGTAAAACGGATTTAAGTTTTCTTGCATTAAAGTCCCTGGCCACTAGGAGTGCCGCCTCTGGATGAGCATTTTCTTGTTTGCTTTTGGCCTTATACAGCTCGTTGAGTGCCTTCTTAGTGCCAGCATCAGTTTGTGCTGGTAAATAGACAGCTATGGAAAATATAGATGAAAACTCTCTTGGTAAATAGTGTGGTCTACAGCTTATCATGAGATACTCTACCTCAGGCGAGCAAAACCTTGAGACTTCCTGAAATATTAGATTTTGTGCACCAGCTGTTATTTACAAATAGGCACAGACCGCCACCCCTTGTCTTAATGGAGGCAGCTGTTCTATCTTGTCGATGGTCTGAAAACCCAGCCAGCTGAATGTTATTCATAACGTCATTCAGCCACGACTCAGTGAAACATAAGATATTACAGTTTTTTATGTCCCATTGGTAGGATAGTCTTGATCGGAGCTCATCCATTTTAATATCCAATGATTGCACATTGGCTAATAGGACTGATGGTAGTACTCACTCGCTGTCGGATCCTTACAAAGCACCCTGACCKACGTCCCCGATGTCTCTGTCTCTGTCTCTTATTCATGCGAATGACGGGGATTTGGGCCTTGTCGGGTGTCTGAAATGAATCCTTTGCGTTCGACTTGTTAAAGAAAAAATCTTCGTCCAGTACGATGTGAGTAATCGCTGTCCTGATATCCAGAAGCTATTTTCGGTCATAAGAGAAGGTGGAAGAAACATTATGTACAAAATAAGTTACAAATAACGCGCAAAAACACACACAATTGGTTAGGAGCCCGTAAAATGGCAGCCATCTCCGCCGGCGCCATCGTTCAAGGGGAGGGTCATGTGAAAATGTTTTTTTACGTTGGGGAGAGGAGTGCATTTTTTTCATGACACCTTGTGTTGGACCAGCCCCTCCCCCCCAGTAAATTTAGATCTGTCCCTTATTAATGAGCAATTTCCCTAATTGGGTAATGGAAACACTTTAACCACTACATTTTTATTCAATACTGTTGGTTTTTGGTATGACATCATTACATCTTGCTATTTTTATCAACACAAGATAGTTACATGGAAACACAGCCTAGCAGGCAATTGTTGTATCTATTTTCTATGCAAATTTTCTACATGTAAAAAATAAATCACTGGACAAGTTAATGGAAAGATAGGTAGTAGTGAGTGCAGCCTACCGAATCGCATTGGTTAAAGAGAGCCGTTCATTTGGCTCTCTAATTTGCATAGGCTACTGGTAGGCCTAGGCTTTTTGCCGATTGTCTGCAGATAAATTATTAAATAATTTGATGAAGATGGTGAATCACCACTGCAGGAACAATAGGTATTGGAGAGCCTCATTCTAGTCCAAATATGATCATTCAGGCCCTCACGGAATACAGGCATTAAAACAGAATTGAACAATATTCAAATATGTATTGACCTTAGTAGGGAATCAACTAAATGTATTGAAAATGTATTAGTTTGCCCAAGTTTATCATAAGATATGAACAGAATGCATCAGTGATTTGAATTTCCTGCAACTTTCTGGAGAAGCAACGAGAATGCCCCTGTCTGTGTGTGTGCGTTGCGCACGTCTACCACTTTGTGTAGACGTTAGCAATGATGCTAATGAAAACAGTCTTCTGGTAGATGAAAAAAAACYTTGTCAATTAAATGTTAACTACAAAGTAGCCTATGCTTACCTGGAAGAATTATATCATGATTATATTCATCATGTTTAAAATTCATTTGATTTTTCCCAGACCTCCAAATATTGTTTAAGCATTGTTGTGGATTTAGAACATCCAATTTTGTGGTTTTTCTAATAAAATAATAAAAACAGAAACCTGAAAAAAAAAAACTTTAATTTATTTTTCAATATAATTGTGGGCTATTTAATGAATTTTTCTGTTTTAATAAAATGCATAATTTGAAGACAAACATTGTGGCAATTAATATCTTGCAGTTAAACTGTAAATAAGTAATCTCAAGAGAAGACCGGTTCAATGTTAAAAAGGTTTATTGTTCTCTTACTTAGAAAATAGTCCTGATCATATAGGCCTAGACAAAGACAATATCAAAAACAACTAAYAATACACTGAATTCATACATTTTCAATAATTTAAATTGTAAAGTCATGTCTTTCTAAACAATACTACAACAAATTTTTCTAATCTGGGAGGTAAACTCGATAAAGTATTCAATCATTTTGCTGTGTATTTCAGATGGAATTCAGGCATTAGCATTTACCAGTCGCCACCAAAATAGAGCTCCTTCTGCAAAAAATGTATGAGAGGAAAAATGTATGAGAGGTACTGTGAGACTGTATGTTTGTGTGGTTATGCTTCCATCTAGTGGTGGAGGATGTTGGTTCTCATTGGCTGTCTTGTTGTTCCAGAGCCCAGATAAATACTGCTTGGTCTGGATCACCTCCGATCTAGTCTCCATCGCCATAGTTATAGGAATATTCATCTTTCAAAAGTAGGTACCCATTTTTTATTGAGATTCTATTATCAAACTTGATTTCCTTCTCATTTTGCTATGAGCAGTTGTATATTTGCAGCATACTTTACACTGCATTAATACTATATGTCTGCTTCACTTTAAAAGTTTAACAACTGTTGTGTAGTTGTAGAGGTCTGAGTCTACTTTGATCTCTGTGATGAGGTTTGTGCTACATAGCCTTCTGCTTCTCAACTGACTCTTCTGCTCTTTCCCTTTCACTGCCCTGCCTTTCTGCTCTCTCGCGTTCTCTTTGTTGACTGTCTCTCATTCTTCTCCTCATCACTGTCTTTCCATTTCTCTCCTTCTCACTATCTCTCATTTATTCCTTCCTCCTTCCTCTCTCTTTGCCTTGTTTGTCCTTTGTTCTGCCTGATCTGCATGCTACGTTTCTCTGCTGCACTCTGGCGTCTGTCAGCTATCATGTGATCAGGTAACTGAGGTGACTTCACTGGCTCATGTTGCTCCCTTGTTTTCTGTCTTATCTGTCTTCTATCCTTGAGCTTCTCGTGTGTCTCTAAAGTTCATGAACTCAGTGAACACTATAGGTTTCATTTTTCTTAATGTATTCATCATTTGTCAATGTTTTATCAATTCTAACAAGTAGAGGCTGCTGAAGGACAGCTCATAATAATGGCTGGAATCTAGTCAATGGAACGGTATCAAACACGTCATAAACATGGTTTCCATGTGGTTGATACCACTCCGTTGACTCCATTTCAGCCATTATTATGAGCCGCCCACCCCTCAGCAGCCTCCACTGATTCTAACGGTGTGTCTGACGGTGCTGTGCCTCTCTGTGCTGCACCAGGTGGAGGATGAGTGGCATGCAGAACTACAATCCAGAGCAGATCATGCTGAGTGCTGTGGCGCGCAGGCCCAGCCGGGATGTCAACATCATGAAGGAGAAGCTCATATTCTCAGGTACCAAAACACAGGAAAAGGGAAAAATGTGTGTTGCCAGCACCATGGTCGAACTAACTCACTTGACCTAATCAAGAATGGAAAAGAGTGAGGGTCAAAGTTTAACTCTTCTTTTCTCTCCTTTTTTAGAGGTAAGTAATGGAGTGACCAGTACAGATGAACATCTATATCCAGAGAATGGCTATGACATTGGGCAGTACAAGTGAGCTGTGTCTGTATACCTGGAAAATGGCCAGGACAATGGTCCATTCRGATGAACTGTCTCTATAACATGAGAATGGCTATGCCAATGTGCAGGAAGGATGAGTTGTCTCTGTACCTGTCTGAGCTGGTTGTGACAGCTACACTTATGACGGCATAACATGGTGACCGCAACATGCAGAATCACAATGGCTGCTACTGTAAACATGGATGTTTCTACCAACATGTCGGAAGTTTGAACTTTAAAAAGTTCTGAATGTTCAATATTTTGAAGACTGTTGACCTTGCTGGAGTGACTTTTTTAGAAGTTGTTCTGACGGATCATGGGATGTTTTTCTTTGCTAATTTGTTTATATAGCARAGGAAAAGCGTCCTGCTCTGTATATTGAGTTGAGTTTTTCTGTTATTTTATTTTCCCTCAGAGGATTTTCATGGTTTGGAGTTCTGATTGTATGATATAAGACTGAATTCACTAACATGTGTGTCCTCTCCTATCGATGTGTGAATGACATTTTGCATTATGGGAATGAACTGTTCTTGCATTGTCAAATCAAATCAAATTTTACTGGTCACATACATATGGTTAGCAGATGTTATTGCGAGTGTAGCGAAATACTTATGCTTCTAGATCCGACAGACAGTGCAGCAGTATCTAACAGGTAATACAGTTGAAGTCGGAAGTATAAATACGTCTAAACTCAGTTTTTCACAATTCCTGACATTTAATCCTAAAAAAAAATCCCTGTCTTAGGTCAGTTAGGATCACCACTTTATGAAATGTCAGAATAATAGTAGAGAGAATTATTTATTTCAGCTTTTATTTCTTTCATCACATTCCCAGTGGTTCAAAAGTTTTGGGTAGCCTTCCACAAGCTTCCCACAATAAGTTGGGTGAAATTTGGACCATTCCTCCCGACAGAGCTGGTGTAACTGAGTCAGGTTTGTAGGCCTCCTTGCTCGCACACGCYTTTTCAGTTCTGCCCACACATTTTCTATRGGATTGAGGTCAGGGCTTTGTGATGGSCACTCCAATACCTTGACTTTGTTGTMCTTAAGCCATTTTGCCACAACTTTGGAAGTATGCTTGGGGTCATTGTCCATTTGGAAGACCCATTTGCGACCAAGCTTTAACTTCCTGACTGATGTCTTGAGATGTTGCTAAAATATATCCACATAATTTTTCTTCCTCATGATGCCATGCATTTTGTGAAGTGCACCAGTTCCTCCTGCAGCAAAGCACCCCCACAACATGATGCTGCCACCCCTGTGCTTCACGGTTGGGATGGTGTTCTTCGGCTTGCCTTTTTCCTCCAAACATAACGATGGTCATTATGGTCAAACAGTTCTATTTTAGTTTCATCAGACCAGAGGACATTTCTCCAAAAAGTACGAACTTTGTCCCCATGTGCAGTTGCAAACCGTAGTCTGGCTTTTTTAATTGCGGTTTTGGAGCAGTGGCTTCTTCCTTGCTGAGTGGCCTTTCAGGTTATGTCGATATAGGACTCGTTTTACTGTGGATATAGATACTTTTGTACCTGTTTCCTCCAGCATCTTCACAAGGTGTTTTGCTGTTGTTCTGAGATTGATTTACACTTTTCGCACCAAAGTACGTTCATCTCTAGGAGACAGAACGCGTCTCCATCCTGGGCGGTATGACGGCTGCGTGGTCCCATGGTGTTTATACTTGCGTACTATTGTTTGTACAGATGAACGTGGTACCTTCAGGCGTTTGGAAATTGCTCCCAAGGATGAACCAGACTCTTGGAGGTCTTGGCTGATTTCTTTTGATTTTGCCATGATGTCAAGTAAAGAGGCACTGGGTTTGAAGGTATGCCTTGAAATACATCCACAGGTACACCTCCAATTGACTCAATTGATGTCAATTAGCCTATCAGAAGCTTCTAAAGCCATGACATTTTCTGGAATTTTCCAAGCTGTTTAAAGGCACAGTCAACTAAGTGTATATTAACTTCTGACCCACTGGAATTGTGATACTGTGAATTATAAGTGAAATAATCTGTCTGTAAACAATTGTTGGCAAATATTACTTGTATCATGCACAAAGTAGATGTCCTAAACGACTTGCCAAAACTATAGTTTGTTAACAAGAAATTGGTGGAGTGGTTGAAAAACGAGTTTTAATGACTCCAACCTAAGTGTATGTAAACTTCCGACTTCAACTCTATATGTTGCCATACTTCTGCTGGTTGTTCTTCTCATCGAAACTTCAGCCCAAACATATTTTGCCCTGTGTGCCATTCTCACCATAAATGATTTAACAGCTGCATTTCAATAATACATTGGTGTAACAATTGCTTTAATGAAGGAGAGCATTCAAGAAACTGACAGTATGCTACTAACTCTCAAAGAACTTTAACAAAATGTTAAATAAACCATAAATCAAAACTGTAAGATACAGTACAAAAATCCTTTAAACCCTCATTTAATCAACAAGCTCTCGCAGTCGCACATCAGAATTAGACGTTCATCCATGTTTCTTAAACATAAAATGTTGAAGTTATTCCAAACATCAAACGTCAAAGTGTTTAGTTACTTCTCTGTATAATTCCAAGGTTAAATTATAGGTATTAACTCTGAAGTCTTAAGGTTAGGCATTAACGCCAAATGGTTAAGGTAAGGGATAGGCTTAAAGCAAAATATCAAAAACAACTTTCTATTGCTGGATTCAAACATGTAACCTTTGGAGCCACAGGCAGATGCTTACGCTCATCTGCCATCCCTTCCACAATACCTACTTAAAGATAACAGCACTTACTGTTGCCCCTAGAGCCAGTTTCCACGTCCTCTCCCGACCTCCTCAGACATGTATGGACATTGAATACTGACTTGTATCATGGGTGACCTGCCTGTATTTAATCTCTCCCATTTCCACAGGCACCTCTTGTACTGTACACCCACACACAGTAAAGTTGACATTGCACATTGTGCTAAAAACAAAGCCTAGCCTACTGTGATGATTTCACAGGTCCAATGTCAGTGATTTGAAAGGCTTGGGATACATCATCATTAACATTTACAAACCAGCAGCCAAGCCAACTCACTAGAACAGGAAATTGTGTACAGTAGCTTCATGCATAACAATTGCAGTACCAGCCACATAGGCTACAGACACTAAATGCAGTATGAAAGCAAAGAGGAGTGCTCTTGTAATGCAAAAAAGGGCTTTTACATTAGACCATGATCTGGGTGAATTGCATCGATCCACATCGATCATATTTAGGTTAGGTCTGAGCCATGGGAGGATGATGGTGCAGTGCTGGCAGGTGGATGTCTGTCTCCTCCTTGCTGTTGTCTGAGCAGTCAGAAGGGATGTAACAGCCAGAGTCTCTGGGGCAGTCGTTCAGGTCCGCTTTAAATACTCTCAGTCGGGGACTTGGCTTCCTGGTTCAACTCTCCCTCCTGACCATCACCTAGAATGGAATGGGCATGGGGGCTTTGAGAACTTGTATTGATCTATTCAAAAGTAATGGCCACAGATATGCTCCCACAATATCAGAAATAACTTTTTTCATAGTTTCCTCTTTCTCTCCAGCACCGAAATATGCCTATTGTAGCTGGATGTTTGATCTTTATGTAGGCTGTGAAAGCTGTGAGACCCTGTTACATTTGCTTACCGCAGCGAAAAGTGAAGTTCAAAAGATAAAAAGGTTTGCATAAGCTTGAAAAACAAGATAGATAAGCTAGTGCAGCGCCCATACATACCACAGTGTCTTACCTCTGAAAATGACATTTCCTGTTAGTAGCTTGTCTTGTCTTGCACCACTCAATGTTGTTTCCTGACTCCGACTCTGCCTTTCCTTTCATGTCCTTCTAGTAACTGTCTCTTTACAGCCTATAAGCAGTGGTTTGCGTATTTGCAGTGTATATAGATTACATATACAGTACCAGTCAAACATTTGGACACACCTACTCTTTCAAGGGTTTTTCTTAATTTTTTACTATTTTCTACATTGTAGAATAATAGTGAAGACATCAATACTATGAAATAACCCATATGGAATCATGTAATAACCAAAAAAGTTTTAAACAAATTAAAATATATTCTTTGCCTTGATGACAGATCACCTGGAATGCTTTTCCAACAGTCTTGAAGGAGTTCCCACATATGCTGAGCACTTGTTGGCTGCTTTTCCTTCACACTGCGGTCCAACTCATCCCAAACCATCTCAACTGGGTTGAGGTCGGGTGATTGTGGAGGCCAGGTCATCTGATGCAGCAATCCATCACTCTCCTTCTTGGTCAAATAGCCCTTACACAGCCTGTAGGTGTGTTGGGTCATTGTCCTGCTTCAAAACAAATGATAGTCCCACTAAGTGCAAACTGGATGGGATGGTGTATCGCTGCAGAAAGCTGTAAAGCTGTAAAGCTGAATTCTAAATAAATTATTACAGACAGTGTCACCAGCAAAGCAACCCCACACCATCACACATCCTCCTCCATGCTTCACGGTGGGAACCACACATGCAGAGGTCATCTGTTCACCTACTCTGCGTCTCACAAAGACATAGCAGTTGGAACCAAAAAGCTCATTTGGACTCATCAGACCAAAGGACACATTTCCACCGGGTCTAATGTCCATTGCTCATGTTTCTTGGCCCGAGCAAGTCTCTTCTTATTATCGGTGTCCTTTAGTAGTGGTTTCCTTGCAGCAATTAGACCATGAAGGCCTAATTCATGAAGTCTCCTATGAACAGTTGATGTTGAGATGTGTCTGTTACTTGAACTCTGTGAAGCATTTATTTGGGCTGCAATTTCTGAGGCTGGTAACTCTAATGAACTTATCGTCTGCAGCAGAGGTAACTCTGGGATTTCCTTTCCTGTGGCGGTCCTCATGAGAGCCAGTTTCATCATAGTACTTGATGGTTTTGCGATTGCACTTGAAGAAACTTTCAAAGTTCTTGAAATGTTCCGTATTGACTGACCTTCATGTCTTAAAGTAATGATGGACTGTCATTTCGCTTTGCTTATTTGAGCTGTGCTTGCCATAATATGGACTTGGTCTTGTACCAAATAGGGCTATCTTCTGTATACCCCCTATCTTGTCACAACACAACTGATTGGCTCAAACACATTAAGAAGAAAATAAATTCCACAAATTTACTTTTAACCAGGCACACCTGTTAATTGAAATACATTCCAGGTGACTACCTCATGAAGCTGGTTGAGAGAATACCAAAAGTCTGCAAAGCTGTCAAGGCAAGGGGTGGCAACTTTGAAGAATCTCAAATATAAAATATGTTTTGATTTGTTTCACACTTTTTTGGTTATTAAATTATTCCATGTGTTATTTCATAGTTTTGATGTCTTCACTATTATTCTACAATGTAGAAAATAGTAAAAATAAAGAAATATCCTTGAATGAGTAGGTGTGTCCAAATTTTTGACTGGTAGTATAACACAAATAGTATAACACATCTTCTTTAGCTAGCCATGGCCAGTACAAGATGGCTGATATCCTGTTATTTACACACACTGTGAGGTGAACGCAATTAATGTTACATTCTGAAATTCACTTCTTGCAGTGATATTACTTTGTTAATACAGACAGTCTTTACTGRGTCTTCTATATGAATTCAATTACTTTCTGACTGAACCCCTTTTGATTTGAATGAAACCCTCCATCAATAAATACATCAAATAGGACCTAAGCTACAACATATATTATGAACAAGAAAAAAATCTAAATCTGCCGATATTAGATAATTGACGTGAAGGCATAATCCTTGCTCCGGCCAAAAGCTATGCGACGCCCATGGACATTAGTTTATTCTCCGCAATGAGTCTGGATCTGAGTACCTCCCCGACAATTTCTAGAATGGAAATCTATTCTAGACTGTCTGATTGGTCCCAGAAACCGATGGGTTAGGCAAGAGCAAGAACACACGTGGGTTTAGCGGCATTTTGAAAATGAGTCATTGGCTTCGATACTCTGATTGGTTAGAGATGATCCAATTGCTAATGACATTGTTTTGAACAACCCCCCACATTTTGACATCACCCCAAACAACTTAAATGATGGCAGTCTCAGACTGAAGTACAGTGCCTAAGGAAAGTATTCAGACCTATTATTAGTATTACATTAGCCTTATTCTAAAATTTATTTTTTTATTTTTATTAACTCAGCAATCTACATACAATACCCCATAATGAAAAAGCGAAAACAGTTGTTTAGACATTTTTGTAAATCTCTTAAAAATAAAAAACAGAAATACCTTATTTACATAAGTATTCAGACCCTTTGCTATTAGACTCGAAATTGAGCTCAGGTGCATCCTGTTTTTTCTACAGCTTGATTGGAGTCCACCTCTGGTAAATTCAATTGATTGGTAAGGTACACACCTGTCTATATAAGGTCCCACAGTTTACAACACAAGTCAGAGCAAAAACCAAGTCATGAGGTTGAAGGAATTGTCCATAGAGATCTGAGACAAGATTGTGTCGAGGCACAGATCTGGGGAAGGTTACTAAAAAATKTCTGCAGCATTGAAGGTCCCCAAGAACACTGTGGCCTCCATCATTCTTAAATGGAAGAAGTTTGGAACCACCAAGACTCCTCCTAGAGCTGGCTGCCCGGCCAAACTGAGCAATCGTGGTAGAAGAGCCTTGGTCAGGGAGGTGACCAAGAACCCGATGGTCACTGACAGAGCTCCAGAGTTCCTCTGTGGAGATGGGAGAACCTTCCAGAAGGACAACAATCTCTGTAGCACTCCACCAATCAGGCCTTTATGGTAGATTAGCCAGACGAAGCCACTCCTCAGTAAAAGGCACATGACAGCCCACTTGGAGTTTGCCAAGAGGCACCTAAAAGACTCTCTGACCATGAGAAACAAGATTCTCTGGTTACCAATATTTAACTCTTTGGTCTGAATGCCAAACGTCACGTTTGGAGGAAACCTGGCACCATCCCGAAGGTGAAGCATGGTGGTGGCAGCATCATGCTGTGGGGATGTTTTTTAGCGGCAGGGACTGGGAGACTAGTCAGGATCAAGAGAAAGATGAACGGAGCAAAGTACAGAGAGATCCTTGATGAAAACCTGTTCCAGAGTGCTCAGGACCTCAGACTGGGGTGAAGGTTCACCTTCCAACAGGACAATGACTCTAAGCACACAGCCAACATAACGCAGGAGTGGCTTCGGGACAAGCCTCTGAATGTGCTTGAGTGGTCCAGCCAGAGCCTGGTCTTGAACCCGATCAAACATCTCTGGAGAGACCTGAAAATGGGTGTGCAGCTATGCTCCCCATCCAACATGACAGAGCTTGAGAGGATCTGCAGAGAAGAATTTGAGAAACTCCCCAAATACAGGTGTGCCAATCTTGTAGCGTCATACCCAAGTAGAATCGAGGCTGTAATCGTTGCCAAGGGTGCTTCAACAAAGTACTGAGTAAATGGTCTGAATACTTATGTAAATGTAATATTTCATTTAAAAAAAAAWTGTTTTAACAAATTTCTAAAAACCTGCTTTTGCTTTGTCATTATTGGGTATCGTGTGTAGATTGATAAGGAAAAATAAACAATTCAATCATTTTTATAATAAGGCTGTAAAGTAACAAAATGTGGAAAAAGTCAAGGGGTCTGAATACTTTCCGAATGCACTGTATGTAGCGAACGACAGAGCAGCGGGAGAATTCCGTTAGAGTCATCAGGCAAGGGGTTTGCAAATGGGGTCAACTTTGAGCACCTCTATTTTCTAAATCTTTTGGCATTCAGGTCCAAAAAGTAACTTTCTTACTACTTCTACTTCCAGATGTGAAAAACTCACTTTCATAAGTGGAACTGCAAGTTCCCAAGGTCCCAAATTCCCAATCACATGTGAAAATCTAATTTGCATTTTCAAATGTAAGAAAACTTCACATGTGAAAATCTCACTTTCACATGTGGCAGTGAAACAGTGTTATTMTCCTTGCACATTACTACTTAGCCTACCTGAGTATTATAATTTCAAGTGTGTTAAAGATAACTTTTTATTATTTCTGAGCCATTCATTTGGACTGTTACTGCTGCAGGCGCATGCCTCTCTTCTTCATACGTTGGTCAGTGACCATTGGAAGATGCCGAATGAAAATAACAGGTAAGATAGCTCTCTGAGTCTCCAAATTGTATCCTTTTTTACGGTTTCTACGCAAGGTTACATTTTCAAAATCTAGAGATAACATGTTTAACTGTCATTTTCAATTTCTAAGTTAAGTTTTGACGAGTAAAAAAGGTGCGATTTTTACCATTTACATGAGTTTAGCCAAGCTAAGTAGCTAGCTAACTAACTTTTGTATGCAAGTCAATGAGAAAAAGATGGCGTCTCAGATGACTCCTTATTTATCATGTTTAACATGTAAACATTTGGTTAATCAGTTAACTCAATCACATTTTATTGTGATTTATCACATTGTCTGAAAGCGTTCAAAATACACTGAAAACATTCAAAATACATAATCTATACAGCTAAAAACAACAATGCAATCTCAAAACAAGTTAACATTGAGGTTAAAGAAAATGTGCTCATTAATGAAACTAATTTTGCTAAATGTTACTTTGGACAAAATCAAGACATTCTTACAATGCTTTTTTATAAAAAAAATCTTACATTTGTGCAAATTCTGAATTTGCGATTAATCGGGATTTGTGTTGACCCTCTTAGTCTAATGGTCAACACGTTGGCTTCACTTGTGGGACGCCTGGGTTCTAATCCTGACAGTTATAAAAGTACATGTGAAATGTTGGAAAACCACATGTCTGTGTCATGAAAAATGGTCATGTGGAACTTCACGCATGTATGCAAACCACATGTGATTTGTTCATGTGAAAATCCATGTGAAATGTCACGTGTCCAAARACCCAGTGTTTTTTCTTATGTGTTTTTATTAAGGGTATCCTGTTATCATTAGCCTCTTTACTTGTGTACCTGATACCACAGCCCTGATACAGCACATCCGCTGATGGTATACCCTTCCTTACCTGCTTTGGCGATCTGTATACATATGCTGAATACATATGCTTTTGTCAGAACTAACACTATTGCGCAACACCTAAAGGAGTTTGGGTTTCTATTGGTTTCAATTATCAATTCTGATGCTTTTTAAATTTATTTTACTAGGCAAGTTAGTTAAAACTTCTTCTTAATAGCGGTTTTCACTTTGGGAAAAAATCGTGCCCAAATTAAATGGCCTCGTACTCTGTTCTAGATCATACAATATGCATATTATTATTACTATTGGATAGAAAACACATTCTAAAACTGTTTGAATTATATCTGTGAGTAAAACAGAACTCATTTGGCAGCAAACTTCCAGACAGGAAGTGAAAATTCTGAAAATGGGGCTCTGTGTCAGGGCCTGCCTATTCAACTGGCTTATATTTATGGATCTGTATGCACTTCATACGCCTTCCACTAGATGKCAACAGGCAGTAGAAGGTTGAATGGGGTGTCTAGCTTGATGTGAGGCCGAATGAGAGCTTTTGGAGTGACAGGTCTGCTCTTTTGTCAGTTTTCAACTGCGCACAGGGGAGCTCCACATTGTCTTCTGAAATGCGTTACGTATACACGACGAAATGCTCCGGCTCTGATTTTATTGGATACATATGAGAAAAACATCATAAAGTAGGATTTTCAACCGAGTTTGACCAGTTTATTCAACGTTTATTGGGACTTTTGGAATTTTTCGTTCCAGGCGCAACTATTTCTTGGACATGTGCCCTCCACATGGCTAGCCAAAGTTGCTAATTCGACAGAAGAAATGGACATTCTAAAACCAAACAACGATTTATTCTGGAACTAGGACTCCTTACACAACATTCTGATGGAAGATCATCAAAAGTAAGAGAATATTTATGATGTTATTTCATATTTTTGTGTTTTATGTTGGCTCCAACAAGGCAGAGAATTGTAGGGCGCTGTCTCACAATATTGCATGCTGTATGTTGTACTAAAGTTATTTTTAAAAATCTAACACGGCGGTTGCATTAAGAACCAGTGTATCTTTCATTTGCTGTACAACATGTATTTTTTAGTAAAGTTTATGATGAGTTCTTTGGTTAGATTAGGTGACTGTCCAAAATATCTCCAGACAATATGGTGCATTGTGGCTACGTATTCACAATGTAAAACCACGATTTGTAGCTCTAAATATGCACATTTTTGAACAAAACATAAATGTATTGTATAACATGATGTTATAAGACTGTCATCTGATGAAGTTATCCAAAGGTTAGTGATTAATTTTATCTCTATTTCTGGGTTTTGTGAAAGCTATGTTGGCGGTGAATAAATAGCGTTGTGTGTTTGGCTATTGTGGTGAGCTAATATAAATATATATTGTGTTTTCGCTGTAAAACACTTAAAAATCGGAAATATTGGCTGGATTCACAAGATGTTTATCTTTCATTTGCTGTACACCATGTATTTTTCATAAATGTTTTATGATGAGTATTTAAGTATTTCACGTTGCTCTCTGTAATTATTCTGGCTGTTTTGGTGCTATTTGTGATGGTGGCTGCAATGTAAAACTACGATTTATACCTCAAATATGCACATTTTCAAACAAAACATAAATGTATTGTATAACATGATGTTATAAGACTGTCATCTGATGAAGTTGTTCAAGGTTAGTGATTCATTTTATCTCTATTTGTGGGTTTTGTGAAAGCTACCTATGCGGTGGAAACATGGTGAAAAYATGGCGTTGTGTTTTTGGCTATTGTGGTGAGCTAATATAAATATATATTGTTTTCGCTGTAAAACATTTTAAAAATCAGAAATGATGGCTGGATTCACAAGATGTTTATCTTTCATTTGCTGTATTGGACTTGTGATTTCATGAAATTAAATTATATGATATCCCTGTCGCGTTAGGCTAGGCTATGCTAGTCAGCTTTTTTGATGAGGAGGATCCCGGATCCGGGAGGGAGACTCGTTAGAGGTTATTAAGAACAAATTCTTATTTTCAATGACAGCCTAGGAACAGTGGGTCAACTGCCTTGTTCATGGGCAGAATGACAGATTTGTATCTTGTCAGCTCGGGGATTCAATCTTGCAACCTTTCGGTTACTAGTCCAACGCTCTAACCACTAGGCTACGCTGCCGCCGGTTGCATTCCACCTGGAAATTTAAGTAGGAGGAAGACTACCCTAACTCACTTTGGGGTTCTTGGAGGCACTCGATGGCTGCCATGAGAAGATGTCTGTGTTCAGGATCAGTCACATTGAGTTCCATCAGATACTTCTCCTTCAGCTCTTTCAGGTCATCTACTGTTTGATAGCCATTCAGGAGCAGTGAAGAGGCATACTCCTACAATACATATAAACAATACCAATCTGTAAGCAAGTTGCCATGTTGCAATGAAAAACGCAACTAAAACCAGTCTATTAGCACTGTATTGACATCAGAAACATATTGTTCCCTAAAGATGCAATTTATCTCGGGATTTTTTCCAAAGAATCCAGGAAACCTGTTTTTTTGCAAGGGATTATTTGTAACCACTGTGAGGAGACAGACAGAGAAGAGAGAGAGAAAGAGAGAGTCAGTCTACCTCCAGATTGAGGCGCTCTAGGAGCTCCTGTAGCGTTTTGGGACGGGGTCTCCTGCTCTTCCAGTGTGTCCTCATCTTCTGAGGCGTTTCAGGAACCTTCTCTACTATGAGGTCCACGTAGATGAACTTAAAGTTTCCCACCTTGTTGTTCAGCATGCCTGTCCATGTACCCATAGGAGGCTTGCTGATTATCTCAATCACATCCCCCACCTGAAAGAAGAATTGGTTCTTTTACTTGAGAAATACTGTACATGTAATAGGTCTACACAGCCTACTTTGCAAGACATTGGCTCGATCTCAACTGCTTAAAAATCCAGGAAGATGTGTGGAATGACAGGTTTGACATTTGAGAAAGAGGCTATCTATAACAATTCATCATAATATGTTATATTATACTACATTCACAGCAATATTTCAGTCAGTCAGGAATCAGGATACAACTGGTTTAGTCAAGTAGGCTAATTACCTTAAGTTTAAGTGATTCCGTGTCGTAGGGACTGGGGACAAAGTCTGTGTGGACCCGGGCTCTGCCACAGAACTGGCCTGTGTAGGGCAGCTCCTCATCCAGCCTCAGACTGTCTCTGTTACTGAAGCCATCTGACCCACTGGTCAACCCACCTGGGGAGCAGCACACAACACAGTTTGATTGGTAGGAGACCGACATCATGTTGTTCGGCTTCACATCAATATTTACAAAGACAAAGCCAAATGTGTTACACAGAGCATTTTGGGTACTGTAGTACATCATGCTACATAGTGAGGGAGTTTTCTGCTCCTTGATGCAGTGGATGTCTATTCATGAGGATTTATGCTGGTCTAATGATAGCCTACTTACTGATTTGAACATTAAGTTATGAAAGGTATGGCAGTGAGTGAAACATTGTCAGTTTAGACTTTTGACTGATTATGTTTGTCAGGCATCCTTATTGGGTTAATCAAGGTCCAACAACATGCCTTAGTACAGTTGAAGTCGGAAGTTTACATAGACCTGAGTCAAATACATTTAAATGCCGTTTTCACAATTCCTGACATTTAATCCTAGTAAAAATTCCCTGTCTTAGGTCAGCTAGGATCACCACTTTATTTTAAGAATGTGAAATGTCAGAATAATAGTAGAGAGAATGATTCATTTCAGCTTTTATTTCTTTCATCACATTCCCAGTGGGTCAGAAGTTTACATACACTCAATTATTATTTGGTAGCATTGCCTTTAAATTGTTTAACTTGGGTCAAACGTTTCGGGTAGCCTTCCACAAGCTTCCCACAATAAGTTGGGTGAATTTTGGCCCATTGCTCCCGACAGAGCTGGTGTAACTGATCAGGATTGTAGGCCTCTTTGCTTTTTCAGTTCTGCCCACAAATTTTCTATGGCATTGAGGTCAGGGCTTTGTGATGGCCACTCCAATACCTTGACTTTGTTGTCCTTAAGCCATTTTGCCACAACTTTGGAAGTATGCTTGGGTCATTGTCCATGGAAGACCCATTTGCGACCAAGCTTTAACTTCCTGACTGATGTCTTGAGATGTTGCTTCATTATATCCACATAATTTTTCTGCGCTCATGATGCCATGTATTTTGTGAAGTGCAACCAGACCCCTTCCTGAGCAAGCAAAGCACCCCCACATGATGCTGCCACCCCCGTGCTTCACGTTTGGGATGGTGTTCTTCGGCTTGCAAGCCTCCCCCTTTTTCCTCCAAACATAATGATGGTCATTATGGTCAAACAGTTCTATTTTTGTTTCATCAGACCAGAGGACATTTCTCCAAAAAGTACGAACTTTGTCCCCATGTGCAGTTGCAAACCGTAGTCTGGCTTTTTTATGGCGGTTTTGGAGCAGTGGCTTCTTTCTTGCTTAGCGGCCTTTTGGGTTATTTCAATATAGGACTTGTTTTACTGTGGATATAGATACTTTTGTACCTGTTTCCTCCAGCATCTTCACAAGGTCCTTTGCTGTTGTTCTGGGATTGATTCGCACTTTTCGCACCAAAGTACGTATATCTAGGAGACAGAATGCGTCTCCTTCCTGAGCGGTATGATGTCTGCGTGGTCCCATGGTGTTTAATCTTGAATACTTTTGTTTGTACAGATGAACGTGGTACCTTCAGGCATTTGGAGATTGCTCCCAAGGATGAACCAGACTTGTGGAGGTCTACCATTTTTTCTGAGGTCTTGGCTGATTTCTTTTGATTTTGCCATGATGTCAAGTAAAGAGGCACTGGGTTTGAAGGTATGCCTTGAAATACATCGACAGGTACACCTCCAATTGACTCAAATGATGTCAATTAGCCTATCAGAAGCTTCTAAAGCCATGACATAATTTTCTGGAATTTTCCAAGCTGTTTAAAGGCACAGTCAACTAAGTGTATGTAAACTTCTGACCCACTGGAATTGTGATGCAGTGAATTGTAAGTGAAATAATCTGTATGTAAACAATTGTTGGCAAAAATGACTTGAGTCATGCACAAAGTAGATGTCCTAACCGACTTGCTAAAACGATAGTTTGTTAACAAGAAATTTGTGGTGTGGTTGAAAAACGAGTTTTAATGACTCCAACCTAAGTGTATGTAAACTTCTGACTTCAACTGTAGATTGGGTTCCATACTTAGATTTTTATCAACCACAATGTGTAGCATGCTTTACTGTAATGCAGAGTAAGCGAAAATTGCATTAGTAGAGAGTGAAAGGGAACTTAATTAGTTCAGTAAGGTCTTGGCTGTGTGCCCAAGGAGCTTACTGGAATTGCTGTGTCCACTGTTGAGACAGTAGATACTTTCAAGGGAGTGACTGGACACTCTGTGTCCTTTTGGAAATGAATGGACACCATTAACAATATCCCCTTCTCCTTCTTCATCTCTCTCTGTCCCGTCAACCTACACAGTAAAAAACAACATAAGGTCACGTTTTATTATTTTCTTTGCCCTCCTTTTCTTCTTATGCTGTTACTCCCCATCTCATCTTATCTCACAGCATGGCAGTTGAGGAGGAAGAACAGGAAAAAGCTAAACCAATCATAGGGCTGGGTCAGGCCAGGGCTCTAAGCTATTCCGTGTTTAATTTCTCATGTGCCAAAGCTGCTCAGTATCCCAGGCAGTTTTTGTAAGGGCACAGAAGAGCTCCTCTCCTCTCTTCTGCCAAGAGTCCTTAATCCACACAGAGCTGCCTTGCCATTTATTACTGAGACTTGACATGGCCAGGAAGTGTGTGTAATCTACCATAGGCTCTGACTCTTTATTACACAGCGTGTCTATTCCTATAGTTTGTGTGGTCTTAGTATTTTCTACATACTAGCCCATACCTCTGCATTTGGGCATCCGCTTTCTTTTCGTTGAACTTACATTTCATTCTTTTGACTTTTATCCGAGGTCTGTGGTACACTGAATGTTCAGGCCTGATCTGTATGACACAATGTGCTCTGCTCACTCACCATTTCCTCTGACAGGGCTTTGGCATAATTCCTGCCCATCCTCTTCATCATCGTCAGTGAGATGGCCTTCATCTTCTTCCCTATACCTCCTGATCTGGTCTGGTCACCACTGTCAACCTGCTCTCCCTCTGCAGACTGCACGCACATTAACACACACATTTTGTTACATAGTTGACATGCTTAAACTACGATACAGCAATATACAAAGGCCAAAGTTAGCGTTTCAGAAATATTGTGTGTTATCTTTTTAATGTTGAGTCAGCCCCGCTGACTTGAAACATGTTGTTTCAACAAATGTCGAAAACTAATGTTGAAACAATGAAGAAAGTTTACAGTGTCACTTATAAGGAATTACTGGTTGAAGTAGCCGACAAAATCAGACAGATGCTTCACGTACCGAAGAATCGCCATTTTCCTCTGGCTTCACTGGGGCTGGTTGGTGTCGGAAGGTGTCAAATCGGCCAAAGCTGGTGGAGCGCTGGGTGAGATGGGAGATTAACGGATTAAAATGTGTTTTGGATGGTAACAGCAGGACACATGTTGTCTGGCTGCCGTGTTTATGTAGAACTCCGAGCAGTCATGTCTGTAGGCCTAAACCCTGTAAACCATCTAATCTGCTGTTCTTCTGGCCATGTATTTACATAGTACTGTCTGTATTACCATCAGGCTCTATTATGCCATTTTATCCACCGGACTAAGACTTTTCTTGATCTTTTTTGTACTGAATTGTATCTAATGTTGCATTTGATTAGAGTTGGATTTGATGATGTAACTGCAGTTTCAGTTTGGACTCATGAGCATTATGAGAACTACTGTACAGTAATGGATGAGTGCTGAGTGGCGCTCAGCTTCACTGCAGCTAATGAGGTTTGYATCAGTTATGGTCGGCCATTTTCCATAAATTGATGTCATGTAAATGTATATCTTATGCTAAATCAATACATTGAATATTATAGTATTTTGTTATTATTTTGCTACTTTATTTGTTCAGTGTTTCCCCCCCCCAAAAAAACAACAACAACATTTGGGTAAAATTGGGTAGTGTATCAGCTGTTTTCTTCTTGTCATGTCAGTCATTGCAGACCTTGGAGATCTATTTATAACATCAGAAATGTCCAGATCAACTATATCATGTCAGCTAATGTTTTTTAGCTAGGTTGTTTTACCCACTGATTTTGTTGTAATGTTTGAGTCACTCAGATATCACATGAACACTAATAAGAAATGACAAAATGTGTAGAATTGCAGGAAATTTGCTTTTAAATGGCAAAGAAAATGACATCTGTCCATGGCAAAATGGATAGAATTGCAGGAAATAAGCTTTAAACATGTACAATTATCTCTCCGCAAACAAAAAGGGTGTGAACCGTTTATGCCATGGTCAGTGCTTGTGGCCATAGAGATACACGTGACGTGTGGGGAGAACCACTGTTCTAGCACATTCTAGTCCTCCTGATCTCCCTAAAACATGTAATCTAATTGAAAGATAATCGGCAAAAGCGTCATTAAAATGGAGAGAGTGTGAAAAGCAATGGTCCGTTGTTCACTGGCGGCCCATTAGATTAATTCTGAGGCTCTCGCCCAACATCTGTTACATTAAACCCTGGCTTGTGGCCCAACACTGACTATCTGACCATTACTGAACCGTGAACCTTGGCCGGCTGCAGTCACCGTCACCTACTGGGGAAAGCTAATGATATCTAATAGAAATAATGGTCAAATAGCAAGTGCAGCAAATGCTAGTATTTATTTTATAATGAACTCAAATCTTTTGAGTGAATCTTCATCTTTAATATCCTGCCCAGTACATCACTGGGGCCAAGCTTCCTGCAATCCAGGACCTATATATTAGTCAGTGTCAGAGGAAAGCCCATAAAATTGTCAAAGACTCCAGTCACCCAAGTCATAGACTGTTTTCTCTGCTGCCGCACAGCAAGCGGTAGCAGAGCACCAAGTCTAGGACGAAAAGGCTCCTTAAGAGCTTCTACCCCCATCCATAGGACTGCTGAACAATTAATCAAATGGCCACCGGACTATTACATTGACCCCCCCCCCCCCCCCCCAACTGCTTTGTACACTGCTGCTACTCGCTGTTTATTATCTATGCATAGTCACTTCACCCCTACCTACTGTACATGTACAAATGACCTCTAACCTGTACCCCAGCACAGTAACTCGGTACCGGTTCCTCCTGTATATAGCCTCGTTATTGTGTTACTTTTTATAATTTTTTACTTTAGTTTATTTGGTAAATATTTTCTTATTAACTCTTAAACTGCACTGTTGGTTAAGGGCTTGTAAGTAAGAATTTCACGGTAAGGTCTACACTTGTTGTATTCGGCGCATGTGACAAATGAAGTTTGATTTGATGTGCATAATACAGCCCAATGTTTGGAAAAATATGCCTTAGAGTGTTTCAATTTATTGTAATACACGCAGTTAAAAAATGTCAAGCAAAATGCCCAACGARTTAGACAAAATATTGTTTTTTGTTATTACTTTCGATAGTAGCAAATCGAAAAGCAAATTTTACCCCCCAAAAACCTGACAACTAAAGGATCTCACCTTTGGTTTTGTCTTACTCTTTGGGTCTTTGTTTGAGACGTTTGACGGTTTCCTCTGAAGCATTGTGCTGAATCTGAATTACCGCTGGACACTTTTTATTTTGGATAAACAACAACTGTGCTGTAGCCTATTCGACCAATCATCATATCAACAACCTACTGTACCGCAACAGTTGTGCAGAGCAGGGAAGGTACATTTCCTCTAAGTCAGGCAGGATGTGACTATATCTACACAGTCTGTTTATCTGTAATCAAAGGCATGAATGTGTTGTACCTTTAGGTGGAAGGTGTAAAGTTTCGTCAACAAGCTGCATAAACTGAAACATCTTCAGTGCACCAAGAAAGCCTCATTGATGACTGCTGGATTGTTGTTGTATGGTAAAATCATTTTATGAAAGTTGAAAGACTATTCAATCAATGTCCCAAACTGTTGCCTACATGACACTTTTTGACAACGCACCAAGTTAAATGCAACTCACTGTAACCAGTAAAACTACTGATGAGGAAGTGGTCAAGAGACCGGTGAACACAGGAAGGGGTGAATTCCACAAATCCTGTATATTGCCGTTTCAGCTCTATTACCTCACTAAGTTAAATCATTGTTAAATGAATACAAAATATACACCCGTTCACAAAATTGTTTTGCTCCTACAGATAGTGAGTCGTGTGGCCGTGGCTTGCTATATCAAGGCATTCAGTTACTGTTCGATTGAACTTTAGAATGGGCAAAACGAGTGACCTAAGCGACTTTGCGCGTGGTATGAAACAGATGGCCTCTTTGGCGTTTTACGCACGACAGTGTCTAGGGTTTTCCGAGAATGGTGCGACAAACAAGTCCTGTGGGCGAAAACACATCTTTAAGAAGAGAGGTCGAAGGAGAATGGCAGGAATTGTGCAAGCTAACAGGCGGGCCACAAATGTCACGGATCCCTCTGGAACTTTCATTACGCACACCTGTCCCCTATTCCCAGTGATTAGTAATTGTATAAGTGTGCCCTTGGTTTACCAGTGTCCTGTCGATTATTGTTACAATGTCCGTCGGTGCGTGTGAGTACCTGTGCTGTGTGTTTTGGCTTTCGTRCCATTGTGGATTTCCCAGATGATTACGGTTCATGTCCCATGTGTTAATCATTGTGCGCGTGTGTTATTTATTCGAGGTACTCCTCGCTCTTTTGTTTGGTTTTCTACCCTGTGTTTTGTATTGTTTGGTCTTCGTCCCGTGCATTTACACGGCATGCCACGGCATGCGCCTTTCTCCCGAATCATTCATACCAATGTGACAACAAACTGGCAAATAACGGTGCAGTCCAACAGTGTTGTGCAGAACGGCATCTCGGAACACACAACTCGTTGACCCTTGTCATGGATGGGTTATTGCAGCAGACGACCACACCGGGTTCCACTCCCATCTGCTAAAAACAAGAAAAAGCGGCTCCAGTGGACACGCAATCACCAACACTGGACAATTGAGGAGGGGAAAAACATTGCCTGGTCCAACGAATCGCGGTTCCTGTTCCGTCATGCTGATGGCAGAGTCAGGATTTGGCGTAAGCAGCATGAGTTCATGGACCCATCCTGCCTGGTGTCAATGGTACAGGCTGGTGGCGGTGGTGTAATGGTGTGGGGAATGTTTTCCTGGGACACGTTAGGTCCCTTGATACCAATTGAACAATGTTTGAACGCTACACCTTGTAGAATGCATGCCCCAAATAATTCAGGCTGTTCTGGAGGCAAAGGGGGGTCCGGCCCGGTACTAGATGGGTGTAGCAAATAAACAGGCCTTAAGTTTGCCTGAATAATAATTGTCCCTGTGTAGTGTTCAATCACAGCAATTMTTTTGTATAGAAATCATAATGCTTAATAAAAATGGATATCAATTTATTTGGCAGGGTTAAGTGTGCCCTACAAAGCAATAATTTCTTAGGACACACCAGTACCACACTATCATTCATAGGTTCTGATTATGGCCTTGTGGGACGATACGTCAGTTAATCTTTAAAGAATGATAAAATCATTAGTTTAGCTTTCACCCTAGAATTTTAGCGGTTTTGAATTCATAAGATCTATTCTGTAAGAGGCAGGCAGGCAGCTCTGTCTTTGCTTTTTGTGACGAGGTGCATCCATGAGAACTCACCGTTGCTATCAGTCTTTCCATCATCTAGTCCCATCTGGCTTCCCTTCTTCACTCTCACTAGCCTCTGGAACCTCTTCAGCATTCCCTTAGATTCAGAGATGTCAGCCTCCGCATCACCAGTCTGCAGCAGAATAATATGGGTAGGCTTTCAGTGTCCATAATATCAGTGTGCATTATGTAATGCCTAGTACTCTCAAGTTGTCAAGTGAAAACTTCACATGCCATGAAAGTCGACACCTGACGTCTCTTATGCTTATTTCAAGGCCTACTTTTACCTCTTCCTCTTCCTTACCCCTACCACCCTGTCAAACCTGGCCAGCAGAGCAGTAGGCCTATCTATACCTCATGGTGTCTGTCCAGCACAGGAGGTTGGTGGCACCTTAATTGGGGAGAATGATCTTGTGGTAATGGCTGGAGCGGAATTGGTGGAATTGTATCAAATACATCAAACCCATGGTTTCCATTCCATTTGCGCCATTCCAGCCATTATTATGAGCCATCCTCCCCTCAGCCTCCACTGCTGCCCAGTCACCTGAGGACTTCGTTGATCTGTTGGTTGTAATTCAACTTGCGGGGTGAAGGATGAGGGACAAGGAGGTTATTATGCCACACCACAATAAAATGCAAGGTACATTTCACTTTATAAACACATGTATGCCAGCACCAGCAATGGCTTCTGTGCCGAAAATCTCAAAAAGATATGACCAAATACAGAAGAACCATATAAATGGACACTATGTGTAATAACCCATGTGTGCTCGCATCATCCCCCTTGCCTGTTTGGTGGGTATAGTATAGAAGCACAGGGAGGGCTTGCTACATCCCGTCTGGTCTCACAAACAAACAAACATGTCCTTACAGACACAATGATCAACGTGTCACGTCCAGACAAACACACACACAAACACAGAGAGACTGATCCGCGTGCCACTCAGGGGCCATATGGGTGAGGGATTACCATGGCCATGTGCTGCCATCTGCACTGCATTTCTAATAATTATCATTGTGCTGTTAAAGGGATTTCTGCTTCTGTGTCCCTCAGGAGATTTTGCTAATGCCATAGAGCATTGATCTTCTCTCCAATCTACAATGGCTGTGTCATCTATTATACACTACAGTCAGTATTTAGCACTTCATGAAACGATAGGCAAATCGATATCTTTGCATTAATTGTGTATATTGTTGTATACTTGTATATTTAAGTCAGTGGTGTAAAATACTTAAGTAAAAATACTTTAAAGTACTACTTAAGTAGGTTTTTGTGTATATGTACTTTACTATTTATATTTTTATCTACTTTTACTTTCAATTCACTACATTCTTAAAGATTGTTTTTTTACATTTTACTCCATACATTTTCCCTGACACCCAAAAGTACTAGTTACATGTTGAATGCTTAGCAGGACAGGAAAATGGTCCAATTCACCCATCAAGAGAGAACATCCCTGGCCATGTCTTGCCCTTGAACAGATGCAATTTGTGGGTCATGGACTCTACAAGGTGTCGAAAGCATTCCACAGGGATGCTGGCCAATGTTGACTCCAATGCTTCCCACAGTTGTGTCAAATTAGCTGGATGTCTTTTGGGTGGTGGACCATTCTTGATACACACGGGAAACTGTTGAGCGAGAAAAACCCAGCAGCGTTGCAATTCTTGACACACCCAAACTGGTGAGCCTGGCACCTACTACCATATCCCATTCATATCCCTTCTGTGGGGGGAAACTCATTCTGATTGGCTTGGCCTGGCTCTCCACCGGGTTTGTCTGGCTCCCAAGTGGGTGGGCCTATGCCCTCCCAGGCCCACCCATGGCTGCGCCCCTGCCCAGTCATGTGAAATCCATAGATTAGGGTCAAATGTATTTATTTAAATTGACTGATTTCCTTACATGAACTAAAACTCAGTAAAATCATTGAAATTGCTGCAGGTTGCGTTTATATTTTTGTTCAGTATATTTTATATTGTCACATAAAATCTACCTCCCTTTCTTGTGGCAAGCTTCCCGTTCCTTCCCAATTACCTCCCCATTATCTCTTTCCAGGAGTTCAAACTCATTTTTGTGAAATCCCTACACGAGGTATCATAAMATTGTTATATTGTTATATATTATATTTGCGAACTTGTTCTGATAGCCTTTCGTTAAAGTTCTCCATGTTTGTTGTGAAGGAAGTTTTCAAGGATGTGAGTTTGTGTTTATACAGGATGTACTGCCCTCGCCTACCATCAACCAATCATGTCAATGCGGAGTTATACGGAGCCCTATGCATTGTTACAAAATTTGGGAGCTTGATTTTCAGAGTTCAGCTTGATTTTCCCTCCATGGGCTCCACAATTGTGTCACACCCTTCCTCCATACAGTGTCTCCGGACAGCTTGAATCAGCTTTAAGACGAGGCGCGCTATTTGCCTCGTTTGGATGCTTTCTCTTGTGCAATAGAAGCCTAGCTTCCCTTGGCACACACTTTGTAGGCTGAATGTTTTTACAATTATGGTGTTTTTAAGAGATGTCCCTTTCCATTCAAATGGCGTGTGCACAGTGCACTGTTTGGATGCTGGACTTGAGTAGATGAAGCTGAAGCATTTAATGCGTTGAACTATCATTATATAAAATAAACACACTTGCATCGATTAAGGTTTAAAATGTTATTGCCCCCCTAAACTGGGTCTGTGACCCACCTTGGCCACCCTATACAAAATGTCCTGGACACGCCACTGGATACACCATCAGTTTCCATGGGCATGAGGCCTCTGGTCACTCCTGCTAACAATAACACTCACCATGTCCTGCTGGTGGCTGTCGGGGGCTCATAGTTTGGATTCCAGGCCTCGAAATTCACCCCCTGTGTAACGATGTTCGTCTGAGGAGGAATGAGTAGACCAAAGCGCAGCGTGGTACGTGTTCATGATGTTTATTATAGCCTGAACACTGAAACAAAAACAAAAGTGGAACAAAACCCAACAGTTCTGTCAGGCACTCAAACAAAACAGAAAACAACTACCCACAAAACACAGGTGGGAAAAGGCTACCTAAGTATGGTTCTCAATCAGGGACAACGATAGACAGCTGCCTCTGATTGAGAACCACACCCGGCCAAACACATAGAAATAGACAACATAGAACAAAAACATAGAATGCCCACCCCAACTCACGCCCTGACCAACCAAAATAGAGACATAAAAAGGATCTCTAAGGTCAGGGCGTGACACCCTGCATAAACAAAATAACAATCAGAGATGATTGATAGTAAAATCAAAGTTTAATGAGTTACATTCATACATCCCCAATCTTTCTAGTGAAAACCACAGTTAGACCTAATGTTCAACATGGCTCTACATAAAAGGCCATTTACATATTATTCATTACATTGGTAAATTTGTCCAAATCAGACCTAATCATTATATTTAACTGCTGTTCATTTTTCCTAATTGTATCTCAACTCACAGTAATGACCCGAACGTGACACACAGGCTACGTATTTTTATGCACGCTCACTCAACATTTTGGTGGGATGGAGCAACAAGACACATGCAAACATGGAGCGTCCAAACTAAATTGGAAATTGAAATTGAATGAAATATTCCAAAATGTATTTCTCATTCACCTCAGTTGATCAACAAACACATAGCCTATTAGCTATACAATTAGCCGCTAAACATTAACTCACATTAACTATAATTTAATACATACAGAGGGATCTGTTAGCAGAAAAATATATATATTAACAAAAGTTAAACAAATATGTTTGCTTCACAGAACAATTTATTTTGCATTTTTACTGCAAATTTCCTGCAATTCTACACATTCTTTACACGGCGTGGGGAGAATTTATTTAAGTTTTAAAGCAAATTTCCTGCAATTCAAAAAAATATCCATGACTTATGACATGTTAACTTAATATGATATCTGAGTGAGAGTGACTAACAAAATCAACGGTGCCACCTGGAGGTTAAGGCCCTTGCGCACATTCCCTCCGTACCCGGTCAATAATTCAGCCATGATTACATTTGAAAAGTTCAGTACTTCTAAACCAACATTGAATTTTTGGGATAGAGCTAAACTACACTTGGTATTTTGTCCAACAGCTGATAATGATGATACAGTATTACCTGAGTTGTGGGATATTTTTCTCTTCTTTCAGAGTTCAGTTGCTCCACTGTGTCCTCTGCTGCCGACACGCTTCTCTAACAAGGACCTCGACCCATCTCTGAGGAACCACAGGCAACAATGCAAGGTAAGACCACCTTTCTTTGGTACAATATGTTTTCAGTGACACACATACACACACCAACATCTTGACTTTGGTTCTAGATGTGCAGGTAGTGGCAATTTTTTGCATGTAAATCTTTGTGGAGCAAACTCAATCAATTTCTTTAGATGCATGCCAGTGAAGCCACTACACAACACTAAACAATACATTAAATGCTCTAAATATAACGTTGACAAACGGTGCCCACAAATTGTTAGGGCCTACATAAAGCAGTCCCGACAGTGGAGCTTTCCATTCAGCACCATGGAGGGAGGCTGTAACGGCTTTCTTCCTGGGATGAAGGAGAGGACCAAAACGCAGCGCGGCTTACGTGTTCCAACCGCTCGATTTTATGTAAATGCAGGATTTCACTCGTCTCGCAACGGACTGACGGAACAACAAATACAAGATATCATGTGAAAACCGAAAACTAGTCCTATCTGGTGCAGAACACAAAGACAGAAGACAACCACCCACAATCCCCAACCACAAACAAGCCACTTTCATATATGAATTCTTCAACTCCAGGGACATACGTCTGACAATAGTTGCACCAGCTGTCTGATTGAGACACTACCTTAGGCCTGAACACAGAAACAGACAAACGACTAGACACACAACTTATAGAATGCCCACCCACTCACATCCTGACCATAACACTAAACCAAGCAAAACACACTCAAGAACTATGGTCAGCGACGTGCAGTACCCCCCAGAGTCCTGAGGTGCGGACTCCGGACGCACCCTAAAACTCCAGGGGAGGTCTGGGTGGGCATCTGTCTGCGGTGGCGGCCCCCGGCAACGGACGAGGACACACCTCCACCATTGTTCTTTGTCCCCCTCCTTAGCGTCCTTTGGAGTGGCGACCCTCGCCCCCGACCCCTGGTCTAGGAACCTTCACAAAGGTCCCCCCTAGATAGAGGAGACAGCTCGGACAGAGAGGTAGCTCAGGACAGAGAGGTAGCTTTCAGGACAGGGAGGTGCTCAGGACAGAGAGGTAGCTCAGGACAGAGAGGTAGCTCAGGACAGAGAGGTGAGCTCAGGACAGAGGGGCAACTCTCCGGACAGAGAGGCAGCTCCGGACAGCAGCAGGGCAGCTCCGGACTGAGAGGCAGCTCCGGACTGAGAGGCAGCTGCCGGACTGGAGGCAGCCCGGACTGAAGAGGCAGCTCCGGACTGAAGAGGCAGCTCCGGACTGGAGCAGGCCCGCCTCCGTGCACTCGTGGGTACATGGCATGGCTTTAACCTATGGAACATGAGGTGCAATTCCGGACGAGAGGCACGCGGTGGCGGACACTGCCCAGAACAGGGCAGGCTGGCAATAGACTGGTAGGGACGCTCATGACGGCGGGAGTGGCTGCCCGCCCTCATGAACTGGGCAGGTGAGGCGGCTAATGGGCAGCTACCTAGGAACCTACGCGCTGGGCGGCTCGGGGGACAAGCTCCTGACTGGGCTGGCGAGCTTATCATGGGCAGGGCTCCTGACTGCGTAGGCTGGCCTTCTGGCAGCTTCGCTCTGACTCTTGGCTGGGGCGGCCTATCTGGCAGCCTACATGAACCCGACTGACGGGCTCTGGCAGCCTCAACATGACTGGCCTGGCGCTCTAGCCGCTCAATGACAGGGCTAGGAACTGGCTGCGCTCGTTCCTTCTCTGGGTCGCTCCTTGACTGGCTGTGCGGCTCTTTGTGCTGCTTTTGCGGACCTGGCTGGCGGCTCTAGCAGCTTCCTCTGACTTGGGACACGGGGAACCGAGCTCTAGCTGACGGTTGGGGCTCTGACTTGCGGACGCTTCTGACGGCGCGGGCAGATCGGATGGCTTCAGTAGGGCGCGCGGGGACTCGGCAGGCAAGCGCATGTCCTTCAAGAACCGCGCGCTGGGCACGACGAAGCAAGTGCAAGGCCGCGTTCAGGAGCAGACCGCTCGACCTCCTCGTGCACCTGCTGAGGCGCACAGTAGGCCTGGTGCGTTGGTGCGCAGGGGCGAACGATAGCATACGCCCAGGATACAAATGGCTCTCACCTTGAATCTAGATGTGTGTTGAAAGAAACACAAGTGGTAACCGTGGGTCTGATGCCTTACAGGGGAGCAGGCGTGGCAGGTATTTTACTCCCACCACGCCCTGTTAGGGTCTGCACAGCCAACATTGCACCACAGCCTCATCGGCAATCTTAACATGATTCCATACAGCCTAATGCCACAGCTGTTGCAGTGAGGGGCGCAGACATAAAAGAGTAGAACATAGAGAAGAATGGGATATACATAATACTGGGCACGTCAAATCAAAATCAACGTTATTATCAGTGCGGGCGAACCAACGGTGTAGACCTTACAGTGAAAATGCTTACTTTTAGGAGCACTACCACAACGGTATTTAAAAAATAATAAGATACGATGGTACTCGTTCCTGCCCGGAACCTGGGTGGTACCGGACTGGAAGACACGCACCTCAAGGCTAGTGCGGGGAGCAGGAACAGGGGCACACTGGACTCTCGATGCGCACTATAGGCCTGGTGCGTGGTACCGGCACTGGTGGTACCGGGCTGAGGGCACGCACCTCAGGGCGAGTGCGGGGAGAAGGAACAGTGCGTACAGGGCTCTGGAGACGCACAGGAGGCTTGGTGCGTGGTGCCGGAACTGGAGGCACTGGGCTGGGGCGGGAAGGTGGCGCCGGATACTACCAGACCGTGCAGGCGTACTGGCTCCCTTGAGCACCGAGCTGCCCAACCTTACCTGGTTGAATGCTCCCCGTAGCCCGTCCAGTGCGGGGAGTGGAATAACCCGCACTGGGCTTGTTGGCGAACCGGGGACACCATTCATAAGGCTGTTGCCATGTAACACCGCGCCGAGGAGACGTACTGGAGGCCAGATATGTTGAGCCGGCTTCATGGCACTTGGCCTCAATGCTCAATCTAGCCACCCAGAGCGGGGAGGTGGAATACCCGCACCGGGCTATGCACACGTACAGGAGACACCGTGCGCTCTTCCGCATAACACGGTGTCTGCCCGTACTCCCGCTCTCCACGGTAAGCATGGGAAGTGGGCGCAGGTTTCCTACCTGACTTCGCCACACTACCCTTTAGACCCCACCCAAGACAATCTTTTGGGATTTCTTCTCGGGTTTCCGTGCTAGCCGCGTACCTTCATAACGCCGGTTCCTCTCTCCGGTTGCCTCTGCTCTCCTAGCTGCCTCCAGCTGTTCCCATGGGAGGCGATCCTTTCCAGCCAGGATCTCCTCCCATGTGTAGCAACCCTTGCCGTCCAAAACGTCCTCCCATGTCCATTCCTCCTTTCTCTGCTGCTGTCGCTGCTGCCCGTTGCCACGCTGCTTGGTCCGAGTTTGGTGGGTGGTTCTGTAACGGCTTTCTTCCTGGGATGAAGGAGAGGACCAAAACGCAGCGCGGCTAGTGTTCAACATGATTTAATAAAGAATACGTGAACACTACAAACAACAAAACAAGAAATGTGAAAACCGAAACAGTCCTATCTGGTGCAGAACACAAAGACAGAAGACAACCACCCACAATCCCCAACACAAAACAAGCCACCTATATATGATTCTCAATCAGGGACAACGATTGACAGCTGCCTCTGATTGAGAACCATATTAGGCTGAACACAGAAACAGACAAACTAGACACACAACATAGAATGCCCACCCAGCTCACGTCCTGACCAACACTAAACAAGCAAAACACACAAGAACTATGGTCAGGACGTGACAGAGGCCTTACCACTGCTACACTAGGCTATCAGCGGAGCCTTGTCTGGCAGCCAAACAGTTAATTCAGCCTCATTTACTGCCTTTTTAAAAACCATAGCTGATATGGCTGACTTTGTTAAATAGATATGGTTTCTGCTGATTTGATAAGAACCACATACTCCTTCAATAATAATGAATGCCGACATGAGTTTTGACTTTTGAACCATTCACAAACATGATTACATTTATATACAGTAAATTCATAATGTTTGTTTTTCTTAACATTAACACTTAGCCATCAGTATAAGCAAGTGCAAGCAAATGTGCTGCGACGAGGTAGGCCAATGTTTTCAGAACTTTCAAAATGGACAGTGTTAGATTCTAGCTTGAAATGTACTGATTCATGTTGCCATACTAGAATTCATTAATTACTTCACATGTATAAGGAATGTATATGTTGGGGTCAATGAAGGGTAGATGGGAACTAGGAATATGGAAAGTCACTGAGAGTAAGACTGAAGAGTAAAAGAGTAAGAGTATTCTGTTCTATGTTTCTAAGGAGGGAGGCAAAAGGAAATTGTTAGTCTCTAAAAAGGCAGGCYGACTGCGGAACTACTTTAGGGAGGAGTAAGGAATACATCTCAAGGTCAAATCAACAAATCTGTGAGGGGGGCCAGAGAGGCCCACCACAACGACTTTCCTACTAGAGTCCTATCTCACACACATTTCCACAATGGTTTTAGAAACAGTGAGAGGAACCAATTAAATTAATGTCTAGCTAAAGAGATGTATTGGTTTTCTAAATTTGCAGCTGTTTGACCCAGTGGGTGAATACACTTGGTTTGAGCTTTTTCTAGTTGTCCATTTTAATTTTTAACTCTGTTTGTTAAGAACCTAACAACAGCAACAGAAATGTATATAGATGTTAGTTAAAATAAATTCATCAAGATGTTGAGACCTTAACTTGACTCTTCTTTAAAATGTCTTATGGCTGCAATCCCGTTAACGGAATCGATATGACAACAGCCAGTGAAAGTGCAGGGTGCCAAATTCAAACAACAGAAATCTCATAATTAAAATTCCTCAAACATACATGTATCTTATACCATTTTAAAGGTAATCTTGCTGTTAATCCCACCAAAGTGTCCGATTTAGGCTTTACAGCGAAAGCACCACAAACGATTATGTTAGGTCACCGCCAAGTCACAGAAAAATTCAGCCATTTTTCCAGCCAAAGAGAGGAGTCACAAAAAGCACAAATAGAGATAAAATGAATCACTAACCTTTGATGATCTTCATCAGATGACACTCATAGGACTTCATGTTACACAATACATGTATGTTTTGTTTGATAAAGTTTATATTTATATAAAAAAATCTGAGTTTACATTGGCGCGTTACGTTCACTAGTTCCAAAAACATCCAGTGATTTTGCATAGCCACATCAATTTTACAGAAATACTCATCATAAATGTTGATGAAAATACAAGTGTTACACATGGTATTATATATATACCTCTCCTTAATGCAAACGCTGTGTCAGATTTAAAAAAAAAACTTTAATAATAATAATCTGAGAACGGCGCTCAGAATTATTTTTTTTTATCCGCCATGTTGGAGTCAACAAAAATCTGAAATAACATTATAAATATTCCCTTACCTTTGATGATCTTCATCAGAATGCACTCCCAGGAATCCTAGTTCCACAATAAATGTTTGATTTGTTTGGTAATGACCATTATTTATGTCCAAGTAGCTAATTTTGTTAGGGCGTTTAGTACACAAATCCAAACGCTCATGCAGGTCCAGCCGAACATCGGACGAAAAGTTAAAAAAGTTATATTACAGGTCGAAGAAACATTTCAAACTAAGTATAGAATCAATCTTTAGGATGTTTTTTTCATAAATCTTCAATAACGTTCCAACCGGAGAATTCCTTGTCTGTAGAAAAGCCATGGAACGCAGGTTGCTCTCATGTCAAATGCGCATGACCAGAACCTGGCTCTCTGCCAGACCACTGACTCAAAGAGCTCTCATCCGGCCCCACATCACAGTAGAAGCCTCATTCAAGTTTCTAAAGACGGTTGACATCTAGTGGAACCTTAGGAAGTGCAACATAACCAATATCCCACTGTGTATTCAATAGGGGCTGGGTTGAAAATCGTCCAACCTCAGATTTGCCACTTCCTGTTTGGATTTCTTCTCAGGTTTTTGCCTGCCACATGAGTTCTGTTTCACTCACAGACATCATTCAAACAGTTTTAGAAACTTCAGAGTGTTCTCTATCTGATACTAATAGTAATATGCATATATTAGCAACTGGGACTGAGGAGCAGGCCGTTTACTCTGGGCACCTCTGGGCACCTTTCATCCAAGCTACTCAACTTCTTATGGCTGCAGTGCAGTATTAAGTCACCACACACACGAGAGAGAGAGAGAGAGAGAGAGAAAGTCAAAGAGAGAGAGAGAATCAGCGGTTAGCCTACCATTTTAAATGTTTTATTATGTGGTCTAAAAAAGACTGAAAATACAATCATGAGGATCCACTTTTATAAACAATATACTGATGCACAGACAGTAAATTGACAAACAAAACAACCCACACAAAATGGACTGGAATTTGGCTACATGGGTCTATTATTTAACTTTTTGTTGAACAAAAATAGTTGAACGGGAAGACACTGTCCCTGGCAAAAACGGTTAAAGACCCAACAACATTATATAGTATGCCCTCCTTGTGGAGAAAAGCACATTAGCTAATTATAATACGCACAAAGTAAGCAAAACAATGCAATAGATCAATCTAACATTGCCTAAAATAATGAATAAGATACTAATAAGATAGACCTACACTGAGTGTACAAAACATTAGGAACACCTGCTCTTTCCATGACATAGATTGACCAGGTGAATCCAGGTGAAAGCTATGATCCTTTATTGATGTCACACTTCAACAAGTGTAGATGAAGGGGAGGAGACAGGTTAAAGAAGGATTTTTAAGCCTTAAGACAATTGAGACATGGATTGTGTATATGTGCCATTCAGAGGGTGAATGGGCAAGACAAAATATTTAAGTGCCTTTGAAAGTGTTATGGTAGTAGGAGCCAGGCGCTCCGGTTTGAGTGTGTCAAGAACTGCAACACTGCTGGGTTTTTCACGCTCAACAGTTTCCTGTGTGTATCAAGAATGGTCCACCCCCCAAAAGACATCTAACCAACTTGACACAACTGTGGGAAGCGTCGGCATCAAAATTGGCCAGCATCCCTGAAGAACACAATTCTGAGGGCAACAGGATATRTTATATTAGGATATATCAATATTAGGAAGTTGTCTTAATGTTTTGTACCCTCAGTCTATATAAGCAATATAACAATGGAGATGTATGAACTGTGGCATAAGTGAATGATGAGCGCATAAGAGGCAAGCTTTAATTTAGAATAAAGCCTCATTCACATTACCCATAAGCACATGTCATGCATTTCAATGGGGATGAACACAACTGAGTGGAAACGCAACGCCCCCTTTAGGTTGAAGGCTCCATTGCGAGACGGACGACGCATACTTAGATAATTTTTTGGCGTGCGTCGTCTTCAGTCCAGCCAGAGTCCGTTGAAGAACAGAAAGTTACCAAACCACAGAAGAAGATGAAAATATGAGGTTTTCGGTGATGACTTTATGGGATAGACAGCAACTTGTAAACAATTACCCATTCCTGTAAGTGAGAACTATTTTAATAGTAATGTTAAATAACACACATTGGCTGTTAAGCCAATTAGATTATATGACTGTTGCCTCCCGTTTAAGTTTATTGTGATGGCAATGACGTTTGTTTTTGAGGATAATTATTGGGTGGATGTCACTATCTACGATGGTATCTTGTCACCACCGATAAATCCATGATAATCGAGAATTTCAATAAGCATTTTTCTACGGCTGGCCATGCTTTCCATCTGGCTACCCCAACCTCGGCCAACAGCTCTGCACCCCTCGCAGCAACCTGCCCAAGCACCCCCCTGCTTCTCATTCACCCAAATCCAGACAGCTGATGTTCTGAAAGAGCTGCAAAATCTTGATCCCTACAAATCAGCTGGGCTAGACAATCTGGACCCTCTCTTTCTAAAATTGTCTGCCGCCATTGTTGCAACCCCTATTATTAGTCAGTTCAACCTCTCTTTCGTATCGTCTGAGATTCCTAAAGATTGGAAAGCGGCCGTGGTCATTCCCCTCTTCAAAGGGGGAGACACTCTAGACCCAAACTGTTACAGACCTATATCCATCCTGCCCTGCCTTTCTAAAGTCTTCGAAAGTCAAGTTAACAAACAGATAACCAACCATTTCGAATCCCACCGTACCTTCTCCGCTATGCAATCTGGTTTCTGAGCTGGTCACGGGTGCACCTCAGCCACGCTCAAGGTCCTAAACGATATCATAACCGCTATCGATAAAAGACAGTACTCTGCAGCCGTCTTCATCAACCTGGCCAAGGCTTTCAACTCGGTCAATCACAACATTCTTATCGGCAGACTCAACAGCTTTGGTTTCTCTAATGACTGCCTCGYCTGGTTCACTAACTACTTCTCAGACAGAGTTCAGTGTGTCAAAACGGAGGGCCTGTTGTCCAGACCTCTGCCAGTCTCTATGGGGGTGCCACAGGGTTCATTTCTTGGGCCGACTCTTTTCTCGGTATATATCAATGATGTCACTCTTGCTGCGGGTGATTCTTTGATCCACCGCTACGCAGGCGACACCATTCTGTATACCTCTGACCCTTCTTTGGACACTGTGTTAACAAACCTCCAAACGAGCTTCAATGCCATACAACACTCCTTCCGTGGCCTCCAACTGCTCTTAAATGCAAGTAAAAATAAGTGCATGCTCTTCAACCGATCGCTGCCCGCACCCGCCCGCCCCGACAAGCATCACTCTCTGGACGGTTCTGACTTAGAATATGTGGACAACTATAAATACCTAGGTGTCTGGCTAGACTGTAAACTTTCCTTCCAGACTCATATTAAGCATCTCCAATCCAAAATTAAATCTAGAATCTGCTTCCTATTTCGCAACAAAGCATCCTTCACTCATGCTGACGAACATACCCTCGTAAAACTGACTATCCTACCGATCCTTGACTTCGGCRATGTCATTTACAAAATAGCCTCCAACACCACTGCGACTTGTATGCTCTCGTTGGCTGGCCCTCACTACATATTTGTCGCCAAACCCACTGGCTTCAGGTCATCTATAAGTCTTTGCTAAGTAAAGCTCCACCTTATCTCAGCTCACTGGTCACCATAGCAACACCCACCCGTAGCACACGCTCCAGCAGGTATATTTCACTGGTCATCCCCAACGCCAGCACATCCTTTGGCCGTCTTTCTTTCCAGTTCTCTACTGCCAATGACTGGAGCGAATTGCAAAAATCACTGAAGTTGGAGACTTATATCTCCCTCACTAACTCTAAGYGTCAGCTGTCAGAGCAGCTTACCGATCGCTGCAGCTGTACACAGTCCACCTGTAAATAGCCCATCCAACTACTTACCGCATCCCCATATTTATTTTTGTTTTTCTGCTCTTTTGCACACCAGTATTTCTACTTGCACATCCTCATCTGTACATTCTATCACGCCAGTGTTAATTGCTAAATTGTAATTACTTTGCCACTATGGCCTATTTTATTGCCTTACCTCCTTACTTCATTTGCACACACTGTATACAGATTTTTCTATTGTGTTATTGACTGTACTTTGTTTATCCCATGTGTAGCTCTGTGTTGTTGTTTTTGTCGCACTGCTTTGCTTTATCTTGGCCAGGTCACAGTTGTAAATGAGAACTTGTTCTCAACTGGCCTACCTGGTTATATAAAGGTGGGGGAAAAAGCCTAGCTTTTAGCTAACTAGCTGCTCCGGTCATATTTTGCAATCTCCCAAAATCAATGTGATCTCTAACAAAAGACAGGCTCTCCTCCAACACTACACTTGTCCGTTCAATAGCGGGGCAAGACTCTGTAAAGATGACGTACGACGTAATGAAATACTTCACGATGTAAACGGGGCATAAGACATTAGCGAGCTGAGACGTACGTAGCCTATAGGCCTATTCGTTCAGCAACACAATTGAATGCATGTTAAAATTCTGGCAAGSACGTACACATTCTCTTCTGTTTGTTGGTTGTGAAGGTCGATGGCTCATCTACAGTGCCTTCAGAAAGTATTCATACCCCTTGACTTATTCCACATTTTGTTGTGTTACAGCCTTAATTCAAAATGGATTCAATTGTTGTTTTTGCTCACCATCTACACACAATACCCCATAATGACTCTCTAAGAGCTTTCCATGCTTGGAATGTGCAACATTTGCCCGTTATTCTTTTCAAAATTCTTTAAACTCAAATTCTTTGTTTATCATTGCTAGACAAACATTTTTAGGTCTTGTCATAGATTTTCAAGCAGATTTATGTCAAAACTTGGCCACTCAGGAACATTCACTGTCTTCTTCGTAAGCAACTTCAGTGTAAATTTTGGCCTTGTGTTTTAGGTTATTGTCCTGTTGAAAGGTGAATTCATCTCGCAGTGTCTGGTAGAAAGCAGACTGAACCAGATTTTCCTCTAGGATTTTGCCTGTGCTTAGCTCCATTGCGGGGTTTTTTTATCCTAAAAATCCCCATTCCTTAATGATTATAAGTATACCCATAACATGATGCAGCCACCACTATTCTTGAAAATATGGAGAGTGGTACTCAGTAATGTGTTGTGTTGGATTTGCCCCAAACATAACACTTTGTATTCAGGACAAAATGTGAATTGCTTTGCCACATTTTTTTGCAGTGTTTCTTTAGTCCCTTGTTGCAAATATTTGTAGTCTGTACAGGCTTCCTTCATTTCACGCTGTAGTTTAGGTAGGTATTGTGGAGTAACTGCATCCTCCGATTTATCCTATCACAGCCATTAAACTCTGTAAGTGTTTTAAAGTCACCATTGGCCTCATGGTGAAATCCCTGAGCGGTTTTCTTCCTCTCCAGCAACTCAGTTAGGAGGGACGCCTGTATCTTTGTAGTGACTGCGTGTACTGATACACCATCCAAAGTGTAATTAATAACTTCATCATCCTCAAATAGATATTCAATGTCTGCTTTTTTTAACCTATCTACCAATAGGTGTCCTTCTTTGTGAGGCATTGGAAAACCTCCCTAGTCTTTGTGGTTGAATCCGTGTGTGAAATTCACTGCTCGACTGAGGGACTTTTCCAATAATTTTATGAGTGCGGTGCAGAGATGAGACAGTCATTCAAAAACCATGTTTAACGCTATTATTGCACACAGAGTCCATGCAACTTTTATGTGACTTGTTACGCACATTTTTACAATTTAACATAATTAGGCTTGCCATAACAAAGACGCGAGACATTTCAGCTTTTCATTTTTAATTTGTAAATATTTCCAAAAACATAATTCCACTTTGACATTATGGGTTGTTGTGTGTAGGCCAGGCTGTAACATAACAAAATGTGGAAAAAGTTAAGGGGTGTGATTACTTTCTGATGGGGTGTCTAGCTGTGCCACAGTGTTTGATTTCCCCAGTAATCTGAGTTTAACAGCGTTGTCTACATGTTATGCACAATTCTTATGTTTTGAGACCATTTCAGACAGGTGTTTTAAATCCTTAAACCCAGACTTGAACCACACCCTCTCCACCGAATCGCAGGCAGGGGAAGCATAATAGTGATTGCTTTGCGACGCTCGCAGTTAGCCACTGCTTCCTTCCAACAACTTAATGTAGAATTTGCGATTTCTGACTTTGTATGTAATGTTTATGTCCAATGGCCGATGAGCACCAAGAAATGTAATCTTTAATTTCTCTTCATATGGCAAGGATTGAAAAGTATTTGCCAGTACATTGTCAATGTGACTAATGATGATGACTGCTTGCTTGCTTGCTAGCTAAGATTTTGAAAGTATGATGTTGACATGATCAGTCCAATTAAAGCTACGGGAGATATAACGTGATTTGACTTCATTTTGATGACCTTGAGCCTTCTTGGATGAGCACTTCTACTGTAAATCGATGACTCCCATTGTTAGGGCAGAGAGACATGTATCTTGTCAGTATATCCATAATCTTCAGCCTTGCTCTCCTGTAAATTCTGCAGTGACACAATGTCCACATGAGTGACAGAACCCTGAGCCAATTAACAAGATTAACATCGCCTACTCCCTACTCTATGTGCTTTCGCTGGCAGCCCCTCCACCACAGAAAGCACTGAGCTAGGCTGAAACAGCTGCATTTTGGAGCTGCCTTACTCAAAGGAGACCAAGTTTGTATGGTACTGTATTAACTAAAATCTTTTTTTACATTGTTTGCTCAACTGATATGTGACATGAATTAATGCCAGAATTACAGGCCTACTTTTTAATTGTATTTTTTAAACAGGTGGGGTCAAAACAGGTGGGGCACTGCACCACCTGCCCTGAATGACAGGTTGCCATTGTGTGCAGGTGTAGGGTTAACTACTGAAACTACCACACATGGTCCAGAATCCAAATGAAACTGCCCCGGCCATCTGTCTCAGCCTCAGTTTGTTTTATTACACCCAACAACAGACACCCTGTTTGCTCTCATTCAGCTGTCTCATTTAACATAATCCCTCCACATAACGAAGCACTGCAATGTTGTTGTTTTTTTCACTGTTATGTCATCTGCAAACTTGATGATTGAGTTGGAGGCATGCATGGCCACGCAGTCATGGGTGAACAGGGAGTACGGGAGGGGGCTGAGCACGCACCCTTGTGGGGCCCCAGTGTTGAGGGTCAGCGAAGTGGAGATGTTGTTTCCTACATTCAACACTTGGGGATGGCCCGTCAGAAAGTCCAGAAGCCAATTGCACAGSGTGGGGTTGAGACCCAGGGCCTCCAGCTTGATGATGAGCTTGGAGGGTACTATGGTGTTGAATGCTGAGCTGTAGTCAATGAACAGCATTCTTACACAGGTATTCCTCTTGTCCAGATGGGATAGGGCAGTGTGCAAGTGTGATGGCGATTGCATTGTCTGTTGACCTGTTGAGTCGGTATGCAAACTGAATTGGGTCTARGGTGGCCGGTAAGGTGGAGGTGATACGATCCTTGACTAGTCTCTCAAACTACTTCATGATGACAGAAGTGAGTGCTACGGGCGGTAGTCATTTAGTTCAGTTATCTTTGCCTTCTTGGGTACAGGAACAATGGTGGCCATCAATAATGTGGAGACAGCAGACTGGGATAGAGAGCGGTTGAACATCTCCAATGCACTTCTTTATAAACTCACTCACTGAGTCAGTGTATAGATCGATGTTGTTATCTGAGGCTGACCGGAACATATCCCAGTCTGCGTGATCAAAACAATCGTGAAGCGTGGATTCCGATTGGTCAGACCAGCGTTGAAGAATTTAGGTAGCATTGTTCTCTAATTTGCTTTGTTAAAATCCCCAGCTACAATAAAAGCAGCCTCAGGATATATGGTTTCCAGTTTACATAGAGTCCAGTGAAGTTYCTTGAGGGCCGTCTTGGTGTCTGCTTGAGGGGGAATGTAGACAGCTGTGACGATAACTGACGAGAATTGTCTTGGGAGATAATATGGCCACCATTTGATTGTAAGGAATTCTAGGTCGGGTGAGCAGAAGGACTTGAGTTCCTGTATGTTGTAATGATTACACTATGAGTCGTTAATCATGAAGCATACACCCCCGCCCTTCCTCTTCCCAGAGAGGAGTTTATCTCTGTCGGCGTGATGCATGGAGAAGCCCGGCGGCTGAACCGATTCCGACAACATATCCCGAGAGAGCCATGTTTCCGTGAAACAGAGAATGTTACAATCTCTGATGTCTCTCTGGAAGGCAACCTTTGCTCGAATTTCATCTACCTTGTTGTCAAGAGACTGGACATTGGCGAGCAGTATACTCGGGAGCGGTGGGCGATGTGCACGTCTAAGGAGCCTTACCAGGAGGCCGCTCCGTCTGCCCCTTCTGTGGCGCTGTTGTTTTGAGTCAGCTTCTGGGATTAGGTCCATTGTCCTGGGTGGTGGTCCAAACAGAAGATCCGCTTCGGGAAAGTCGTATTCCTGGTCGTAATGTTGGTAAGTTGACATCGGGCTTTTATCCAATAGTTCTTCCCGGCTGTATGTAATAAACCTTAAGATTTCATGGGGTAACAATGTAAGAAATAATACATAAAAAAACTAAATAATGTATAGTTTGCTAAGGACTAATTGAGGCGACCATCTCTGTCGGCGCCATCTTGTTTGTACAAATACTCCTGATTTGCACATATACTGCTCCCATCTAGTGGACGAAATCTAAATTGTGCCTAAACTGCAGTACTATATTATGGCCTTTCTCTTGCATTTCAAACATGTTTTTTTTTGTATTATCTTTTACCTGATCCAATGTGTTATATTCTCCTAAATGAATTTCACATTTCCACATTTCCACTAACTTCAAAGTGTTTCCTTTCAAATGGTATCAATAATATGCATATCCTTGCTTCAGTTTCTGAGCTACAGGTTTATTTGTCACGTGCGCCAAATATAACAGGTGTTTCACCTTACAGTGAAATGCTTACTTACAAGCCCTAACAAACTGTGCAATTTTTAAGTAAAAATAGGTATTAGGTAAACAAAAAAATAATTTAAAAAACAGTAAAATGACAGTGAAAATAACAGTAGTGACGCTATATACAGGTGGTACCGGTATAGAGTCAATGGGCATCTGTTATTCGGGCTAATTGAGGTAATATGTACATATAGGTAGAGTTATTAAAGTGACTATGCATAGAGGATAAACAGAGAGTACCAGCAGCGTAAAAGAGGGGGATGGCGGGTGGGGGGTGGCAGAACACAATGAAAATAGTCTGGGTAGCAACTGTGAGGGGGCACCAGTTAGTCGGGCTAATTGAGGTAATATGTACATGAATGTATAGTTAAAGTGACTATGCATAGATGATAAACAGAGAGTAGCAGCAGCGTAAAAGAGGGGTTGGTTGGGGGGGACACAATTCAAATGGTCCGGGTAGCCATTTGATTACCTATTCAGGAGTCTTATGGCTTGGGGGTAAAAGCTGTAGCGAAGCCTTTTGGTCCTAGACTTGCCGCTCCGGTACCGCTTGCCATGCGGTAGCAGATAGAACAGTCTATGACTGGGGTGGCTGGGGTCTTTGACAATTTTTAGGGCCATCCTCTGACACTGCCCTGGTGTAGATGTCCTGGATGGCAGGCAGCTTAGCTCCAGTGATGTACTGGGTTGTACGCACTACTCTCCGTAGTGCCTTGCGGTCGGAGGCTGAGCAGTTGCCGTACCAGGCAGTGACGCAACCAGTCAGGATGCTCTCGATGTTGCAGCTGTAGAACCTTTTGAGGATCTGAGGACCCATGCCAAATCTTTTCAGTCTCCTGAGGGGGAATAGGTTTTGTCGTGCCCTCTTCACAACAGTCTTGCTGTGTTTAGACCATTCTAGTTTGTTGGTGATGTGGACACCAAGGAACTTGAAGCTCTCAACCTGCTCCACTACAGCCCCGTCAATGAGAATGGGGGCGTGCACGGTCCTCCTTTTCCTGTAGTCCACAATTATCTCCTTTTTCTTGAATACATTGAGGGATAGGTTGTTATTCTGGCACCACCCGGCCAGGTCTCTGAGCACGCACCCCTGAGGGGCTCCAGTGTTGAGGATCAGCGTGGCAGATGTGTTGCTACCTACCCTCACCACCTGGGGGCGGCCCGTCAGGAAGACCAGGATCCAGTTGCAGAGGGAGGTGTTTAGTCCCAAGATCCTTAGCTTAGTGATGAGCTTTGAGGGCAATATGGTGTTGAACTCTGAGCTGTAGTAAATGAATAGCATTCTCACGTAGGTGTTCCTTTTGTCCAGGTGGGAAAGGGCAGTATGGAGTGCAATAGAGATTGCATCATCTGTGGATCTGTTTGAGCGGTATGCGAATTGGAGTGGGTCTAGGGTTTCTGGGATAATGGTGTTAATGTGAGCCATTACCAGCCTTTCAAAGCACTTCATGGCTACGGACATGAGTGCTACGGGTCTGTAGTCATTTAGGTAGGTTACCTTAGTGTTCTTGGGCACAGGGACTATTTTTGTATTTGTATTTATTATGGATCCCCATTAGCTGCTGCTTTCACAGCAGCTACTCTTCCTGGGGTCCAGCAAATTTAAGGCAATTTATACAACTCTAAAAACGTTACAATACATTCACAACACACTGTGTGCCCTCAGGCCCCTACTCCACCACTACCACATATCTACAGTACTAAATCCATGTGTACAGTATGTAGTGTGTGTGTGTGTGTGTGTGTGTGTGTGTGTGCGTGTGTGCATGCATGTTTCAGTGCCAATGCTGTTCCATTAGGAGTTTTTTAATCTGTTTTTAAAATCAAATTTTACTGCTTCTGTCGGAATATTAGTCATGTAGTCATGGCTCAATGTAGTACTGTGTGCCTCCCATAGTCTGTTCTGGACTTGGGGACTGTGAAGAGACCTCTAGTGGCATGTCTTGTGGGGTATGCATGGGTGTCCGAGCTGTGTGCCAGTAGTTTAGACAGACAGCTCGGTGCATTCAACATGTCAACACATCTCATAAATAAAAGTAATGATGAAGTCAATCTCTCCCCCACTTTCAGCCAGGAGAGATTGACATGCATATTATTAATATTAGCTCTCTGTGTACATCCAAGTGCCAGCCATGCTGCACTATTCTGAGCCAATTGCCATTTTCCTAAGTCCTTTTTTTGTGGCACTTGACCACACGACTGAACAGTACTCAAGGTGCGACAAAACTAGGACCTGTAGACCTGCGTTGTTGATAGTGTTGTTAAGAAGGCAGAGCATCGCTTTGTTATAGACAGACTTCTCCCCATCTTAGCTACTACTGCATCAATATGTTTTGACCATGACAGTTTACAATCTAGGGTTCCTCCAAACAGTTTAGTCATCTCAACTTGCTCATTTTCCACATGATTTATTACAAGATTTAGTTGAGGTTTTGGGTTTAGTGAGTGTTTTGTTCCAAATACAATGCTTTTAGTTTTAGAAATATTTAGGGCTAACTTATTCCTTGCCACCCACTCTCAAACTAACTGCAGCTCTTTGTTGAGTGTTGCAGTCATTTCAGTCGCTGTAGTAGCTGACGTGTATAGTGTTGAGTCATCCGCATACATAGTGGTCTATGGTGGTCTGCTTGTGGTATGTTGAAAATGTCAGTGAAGACACCTGCCAGTTGGTCAGCACATGCCCAGAGGGCACATCCTGGTAATCCGTCTGGCCCAGCGGCCTTGTGAATGTTGACCTGTTTAAAGGTCTTACTCACGTCAGCTACGGAGAGCGTGATCACACAGTCGTCCGGAACAGCTGATGCTCTCATGCATGCCTCAGTGTTGCTTGCCTCGAAGCGAGCATAGAAGTGATTTAGTTTGTCTGGTAGGCTCGTGTCACTGGGCAGCTTGCGGCTGTGCTTCCCTTTGTAGTCTGTAATAGTTTGCAGGCCCTGTCACATCCGACGAGCGTCAGGGCCGGTGTAGTACGATTCAATCTTAGTCCTGTATTGACGCTTTGCCTGTTTGATGGTTCGTCGGAGGGCTTAGCAGGATTTCTGATAAGCTTCCCGGGTTAGAGTCCCGCACCTTGAAAGCGGCAGCTCTACCCTTTAGCTCAGTGTGAATGTTGCCTGTAATCCATGGCTTCTGGTTGGGGTATGTATGTACAGTCACTGTGGGGACGACGTCCTCGATGCACTTATTGATAAAGCCAGTGACTGATGTGGTGTACTCCTCAATGCCATCGGATGAATCCCCGAACATGTTCCAGTCTGTGATAGCAAAACAAGTCCTGTAGTTTAGCATCTGCTTCATCTGACCACTTTTATAGACCGAGTCACTGGTGCTTCCTGCTTTAATTTTTGCTTGTAAGCAGGAATCGGGAGGATAGAATTATAGTCAGATTTGCCAAATGGAGGGCGAGGGAGAGATTTGTACGCGTCTCTGTGTGTGGAGTAAAGGTGGTCTAGAAATGTTTTCCCTCTGGTTGCGCATTTAACATGCTGATAGAAATTAGGTAAAACTGATTTAAGTTTCCCTGCATTAAGGTCTCTGGCCACTAGGAGTGCCACCTCTTGGTGAGCTGTTTCCTGTTTGCTTATTTCCTTATACAGCTGACTGAGTGCGGTCTTAGTGCCAGCATCCGTCTGTGGTGGTAAATAAACAGCCACGAAAAAAAATCATGAAATCTCTCTTGGCAAATAGTGTGGTCTACAGCTTATCATGAGATACTCTACTTCAAGCGAGCAAAATCTGGAGTCTTCCTTAGATTTCATGCACCAGCTGTTGTTTACAAATATACCGTCTTACCGGAGTCTGCTGTTCTATCTATCCGGTGCATCATATATCCCGCCAGCTGAACGTTTTCCATGTTGTCATTCAGCCATGATTCGGTGAAACATAAGATATTATAGTTTTTGATGTCCCGTTGGTAGGATATTCGTGATCATACCTCGTCTAATTTATTGTCCAATGATTGTATGTTGGCAGGTAATATTGATGGAAGGGCAGATTTCCTACTCGCCATCGGCGGATCCTTACGAGGCACCTCGCCCTGTGTCCTCCATACCTGTGTCTCTTTCTCTTGCCAAAGACTGTGAACCATGCCCTTGTTGTGATATAAAAATTATAGAATAGGTGCCCTCTAAACAGGTTTGAGCAAGGGACCAAGATCCAAACAGACAGCTGCCTGGAGGCTTAGAGAGTGAAGGCCACCATGAGGACAAGGACAAAAACGCTAACAGTGGACCTGCTGAGAACTCCTGATTAACTCATTATTTCCTGGAGATATAAGCAGCACACCTTAGCATCAATTTCAAGAGTTAACTAAGCCCCTCACTCTAACTTTAACCACAGCATGTGTTGACTGACAGCCATAAATAACACAAATGTTCCACACCTTCTCTTCTTCTTTTTCAAATGGGATTTGTGAGTTCCGGACAGCTCCTGGGAAGAAAATAAATGGAATGTAACAGTTTGCATTGATTTGGCACACGTAATGTGTTACACAAGTAGGTCTGCTGAAATCATTTCAGAATACCCTGATGAACCTAGAGGTTCATATAGGCTAACACAGAACGTTTGGTCTTCAGGCACCCATCCAGTGACCTGAAGCTTTAGCAGCAGACTGCAGTCACAGGTCACGAGCAGTGTCTGACTGGTTTGTTGTTGTTGGAGACTATAACGTCAGTGTGTTGGAAGCTATTGGCCTGATTTGAGGTATGATATACTACTTTAGGTCCCACTTTATTTGGATAGGTGGTCTATAAAATCTTAAACTTGTAAGTGTATTGATATGCAACAACTTGCCTAGGGTTTGGGTTACAATAGTTAGTTAGTGTATTGATAGTTTGTTGAACATCTGGTTGAACTCACCGTGGGTATACATGGATCTGAGCCTCTCCACTTGGCCCTTGTCCCTCAAAGATGGGCTACTGTGTCGACTGGGAACTCTACTACTGTTTTCGTGGATGACTGGGTGTTTGTTGAGGGCAGGCTCAACAAACACTCTGTCGAGCCTTCCTAGACCAGAGGAAAGAGAGCAACATGATCAGGGACTGGAAGGCTACAATACTGTAAACACACTGAATGCTTGGGTTTATTGATTATTCCATAGGGTATTATTGATTTATTCCAAGGTCAAAATTCAAGATTTGCTAAGTTTCATGACTAGTTACTGTGTTATATTGGTTGTCAAAAGCATGCGGTAATACTAGAAAAGTCCCCTGTCTGGTAGCAAGTTCTAGATATGTTATTTGGTTATGTGCTGGACTCTTACAATTAGGGGTGATGCGGATAGCCAGGTCAGGCCAGGAGACTGAAATCTGTTCTCAAGTACTCATTAAATAAAGGAACAGAACGATGCACCCTAGTTTCCTGTTCAAAGCTATGCCCATTGGCAATTCCACAGTAACAGATTGATGCTGAGACTCAGATTTTTCACTTAAAAATGTCAAACAAAAAACAATGATTACACAGTTAAACAAACCATGCAACTCTATGCACATATATCAACCTGGCCAGATTGTACGATTTCCTTCAGTTCTCTGCGATTGGCTTGTGAAGCTACATTAGCCAACGTAGGCTATGTCAACTGCAGCGGTGTATTTGTGCCGGCACCTGCAGTGCAATCCTCACTCTATGTTAATGCGCAAGTGACGTGAGTTGGGAAAAACTGAAAGTATGCATCTTAGAAATAGTTTTGACATACAAACTTGTCGGAACTCAAAATCAAATAGGCTTCCCCAAAATAAAATGGTCATTGTGGTAGAACATTTATTTTGAATAGCAATTTTGTGCATTTATCAAAATCCCATCAGGTAGCCTGATATTAGATGTGTCATATGAACAAGATTATTAGGGAAATCGTTCTTCTTGCACAGCATGTAAACGTTTAAATCGAACAATTATGTAAATCTGACTATTCAAAATAGTGCTGGCCGTGTTCCTATTGGTCAGTCACCGGGATTGGCTCGTAACACTAGCCACAATGCACGGACACTGCCAGAACTTTGTCTGAGCCTACAACCACACACAGCGGTACTTAATCGGCAGACCTAGACCCTGTCACACTGAATGAGCCAAGATGTCCTACAATCATTTACGACCTAAGAATTTGCCCACAACTTGGACATTTGTCTGGGACGGCAAAATCGTAGTATAAGACGTCTAAAATCATACAGTCTGCAAAGGCCTTAAGTGGAAAAAATATCAGAATTGGGCTTCCTGTATACACACAGCCCATGAGTTCTGTGCTCAGTCAAGTCTGTGTTGAGTGATTGGAATGGCATAATTCTAGTATTACCATTTTTTCAGCATATTTGGGGTTGGTTAGTATCAGAAACCCCTAAAGTCTGTTATAAATACCCATATAAAACACAGTTACTCAAATACCAAATAGCAAAGCGGTTAAGAGCGTTGGGCCAGTAACAGAAAGGTCGCTGGTTGAATCCCCAAGCAAGGTGGAAAAATCTGCCATTCTGCCATTGAGAAAGGCAGTTAACCCCCAACAACAACTGCTCCCTGGGTGCTGATGTTTATGTTGATTAAGGCAGACCCCCTCACCTCTCTGATTCAGAGGGGTTGGGTTAAATGTGGTAGACACATTTCAGTTGAATGCATTCAGTTGTGCAACTGACTAGGTATCCCCTTTCCCCTCCTTTCCTTAAATCCTACCTTGGGTTACCATCAAACCTGCTGTAAAAGTCAAGTCCTGAAGTGTGTAGTGTATGTGACAACAACTAATGAAGTAGCTGTATTGACACTTTACACAGTGAGCATAGGGGATTAAATGTTGACGCTTGTCCGATTACTTTGGCCTAATTCATGAATAGGACACGTTCCTCTCTACATAACCTTGTGATCTGTTGTATGGAGCTCCAAGTCAACTTAATTCACCCAGTAAACCCAAACAGGCAAAAAACATCAGCTTTTTCTCCTTTTTCAAGGTATTTTACAATTTACAAGTTATGCTTTTTTCTTTTTTTTGCTAATCGATTTTGTGGGGTCGTCCGGGATGTGAATAGGGTAAATTGACTGTCTAACTGTGTAATTAAAATGAGTATTTTAGCTTTGCTGAGTTCAAAAGCATGGTTGTGTCTTGTGTGCCTCTTTGCCTATATCTAACAAGTACAGTGCAAATGGAAAGTATTCAGACTCATTTACTTTCCACATTTTGTTACGTTACATCCTTATACTAAAATGGATTAAATTGTTGTTTTTTTTCTCATAAATCTACACACAATACCCCATAATTGTGTGTAGATTTACGGGGTGGCAGGGTAGCCTAGTGGTTAGAGCGTTGGACTAGAAACCAAATGGTTGCAAGACAAAAATCTGTCGTTCTGCTCCTGAACAATACAGTTAACCCACTGTTCCTAGGCCGTCATTGAAAATAAGATTTTGTTCTTAAGAATATACCCCCAAAAAAGTAAGAGATAACAATAATAAATGATTAAAGAGCAGCAGTAAATAACAATAATAGGGCTATATACAGGGGGTACCGGTACAGAGTCAATGTGCGAGGGCACTKGTGTCGAGGTAATTGAGGTAATATGTGCGTGTAGGTAGTTATTAAAGTGACAATGCATAGATAATAACAGAGAGTAGCAGCATCATTCCAGAGGGGGAGGGGGCAATGCAAATAGTCTGGGTAGCCATTTGATTATCTGTTCAGGAGTCTTATGGCTTGGGGGTAGAAGCTATTTAGGAGCCTCTTGGACCTAGACTTGGCGCTCCAGTACTGCTTGCCATGTGGTAGCAGAGAGAACAGTCTATGACTTGGGTGGCTGGGGTCTTTGACAATTTTTCAGGCCTTCCTCTGATACCGCCTGGTATAGAGGTCCTGGATGGCAGGAAGCTTGGCCCCGGTGATGTACTGGGCCGTAAGCACTGCCCTCTGTAGTGCCTTGTGCTCGGAGGGCCCGAGCAGTTGCCRTACCAGGCAGTGATGCAACCCGTCAGGATGCTTTCGATGGTGCAGCTGTAAAACCTTTGAGGATCTGAGGAACCATGCCAAATCTTTTCAGTCTCCTGAGGGGGAATAGGTTTTGTCGTGCCCTCTTCACGACTGTCTTGGTGTGCTTGGACCATGTTAGTTTGTTGGTGATGTGGGCGCCAAGGAACTTGAAGCTCTCAACCTGCTCCACTACAGTCCCATTGATGAGAATGGGGGCGTGCTCGGTCCTCCTTTTCCTGTAGTCCACAATCATCTCCTTTGTCTTGATCACGTTGAGAGAGAGTTTGTTGTCCTCCCTATAGGCTGTCTCATCGTTGTCGGTGATCAGGCCTACCACTGTAGTGTCATCAGCAAACTTAATGATGGTGTTGGAGTTGTGCCTGGCCTTGCAGTCATGAGTCATGAGTGAACAGGGTGTACAGGCGGGGACTGACAATACACAATACATAATACACAAATATCTCTTGATCAATCAATCAATCAATCAATTTTATTTTATATAGCCCTTCGTACATCAGCTAATATCTCGAAGTGCTGTACAGACACCCAGCCTAAAACCCCAAATAGCTAGTAATGCAGGTGTAGAAGCACGGTGGCTAGGAAAAACTCCCTAGAAAGGCCAAAACCTAGGAAGAAACCTAGAGAGGAACCAGGCTATGAGGGGTGGCCAGTCCTCTTCTGGCTGTGCCGGGTGGAGATTATAACAG